>NC_069393.1:19333700-19616200 GCF_027475565.1 Acinonyx jubatus | reverse complement strand
TATGAGGGAGGGTGGAAGAGCAAGTGAGAGAGTGTGTGTATACCAACTTTGTTAACAAGAGAAATGGTATCACAAATTACTGGGATAAGATTATCTAGAAAGTGTTGCTGAGAAAACTGCCTCCTTTTAAGGAAATAAAATTGGATCCCAAACTCACATCATAATACAAAACTACACTGCAGGTAGAACAAAGATCAACACATGAAAAACAAACAGAAAAAAAAAACCAATAAACTGAGCCACTGCGGGGATAGACCACCAGAGGTGTCTAAATTTCCATCAGCAGAGGAAGGAGTGATGGGAGCACCATGCAGCCCTTCCCCCTCCCATTCTTCCTGACTGCTTAAAGTGGCAGCTACCATCCTGTGACCACATATTACAAAGCACAAAGAAAACAGTACATTACAGAGAGAATGAAAGTACCTAGGTCCCTGGCCTTGGACATCTCACATCAGTGGAACCAGCTCTGGGTTGCTGATCTCCAGATCTCTTGTGATGAGGAAAAAGTAACCTCTGCCTTTGGAAACTACTGCTAACTGGGGTTTCTGTTCTTTGCAGCTAAATGAGTGGAAGTCCATGATAAAGTAAATGCTGTCTACTCATGGGAATAAGACAATGCCTACTGCTGTTTTTGAAAATGTCTCCTAATGTACAGAACAGGTGTGCTCTTGAAAATGATCAAAACTTATTCTACAATCAACAGTGCTCATAAAATATTTAAGGGAGGATCTGACTGTCAGAGGGAGAGACATGAGAGACAGGGGTCTAGCAGTCAAACAGGATACGGATGTTAGAGACAACCTGTTCCCTTATCACCCCTTGTTGAGGTCTGGTTCAACTACTGCCAGTCCTGGGTCTGGGGGCATTCCACATGGGATTGGCCTTGGATGGACAGGAAGACAGTCAAGGAAGGTCTGAATCCTGCACTGTTATAGAATCAGGCCCATCCTATCTATTGAGATCTTCTGCAAGTAGATATTCAAACTCTGTCCCGGGAACTTCTGATATCAGAAAATTGCATACCAATACACTGTAAATGCCAAGAATATAATGCTGATGACAAAAACTTAGGTTTATATGTTTTACTCAACAACTCCATAATAGCCCAGATGCCTCACACAGCGGGCCCACAATGCCTCAGGTAAGTTCTTTCAGACTTTTTTGTGCAATTGAGAAATGCCTTAGATTCAGAAATATATAGCAAATTGCTTTTTGTTTTTACCATTTTCCCTTCTCACTTGAAGAGGTATAAAAGAAAAAATGCATACAAATTCAATTCTGTCTAAAAATAAGAAAAATTGAAAAAGTTCAATTGTTCATGCTAAATCATCATGAAGTATACTGCAGAGAAAGTTAAAATAGCAAAGGTGGCTTGTTTCCATTTTAACACTTTCTTTTTACTTGGTTTTCTAAAAAAAATAAATGCACCCTGTAGGCATTTTACATGTATAGTCTTAATTCCAAATGAATTAGATCACCTAAAATCATACAGCCTGTGGATTTTTGGTTCCAAACCTGCATGTGAATGAATAACTGCTTCAGGCACTTTAAAAAGTGAATCTCAGTTGCCTCCTAGAAACAAAATTTGAAATATTCATAATTCAATAAAGGAAAATTAAAATACAAGAATATGCATTCTGACTAGGGGTAAATCCGGTTACATCTTGGGCTATATTATTTCCTGGGCCTTGAATTATTCTTCTCTAGCAGTACTGATCTGCTTGCTTTAATAATCAAATATTTTGTATCTTAACTGATAAGTATTGCATCTCAGACACACAGAGAGAAAAAGATGAAATTATACCTACTAGACATGTTACTTCATAAATATAAAACATAGCCCAGGTATTATGAATGAAAGAGTTAAATTTTAAGGAAATCTATGGTTGACATAGTTTTTATAGCTATATTTTCATTACCAATATTACCAATAACATCATAAAACTGACAGCACATTAGGCTGACACCAGTCAAAAATCACCACAGTGGAGACATTAAGAAATGGTTGTGATCAATGTTTTAGCAAGTGTACCATATATGTCAGAATCACTTTACTAATACAGAAATAAGAAAGGAGACTTCAGGTAAGTTATAGGAATGAGTGATAAAAAAAAAAAAAAACAGAGAACAAAAACCAATCTTAATCATTTGGAGTCTGTGGCTCTTCCTGGTTTTCCTGAATTAAGAATGGTTTCTGGAAACTCACAGCCTGTACATTTCATTGCTACTAATTTGGGTATGTGCATCTTCCATTTCAAACCTCTTCAATGGGCCCTATGATTAATAGTCTATTCTCTAGGGTTGTGTTTCATTTTCATAAAGTCTTAACATTTCTTTGGGTGGGGGAGAGAGAAAGAAAAAGGAAAAAAAAAAACTGGGGAAGCAAAAGACTTTTCCAAAGGAAGAACATAAACATGAAATAGGAATCACAGGTTTTTTGTGTTCAATGAGAATCCTTCATGTAAGAAAATATCTGTGGCTTCAAAACAGTAAAGACTGATTCCAACTAAAAAGGATGTGCCCTTTGGATTTCTAGCACTTAGGTTTTAACAAAACTTTTCACTTGCAAGTGATAATAGATGGATGGTAATGGTAGTTATGATCTAGCTGTTTAGCTTCAAATATCTTTTACTCAATCCAGTTTATCGGCAGAAGCATAATATCCAGCATGTAGAATTTTTCACCTATTGTATTTCATTGGTTGCAAGATGCACATTTCAACACCAATGAAAGAGTGATGGATCTTAAAATTGACAGCTACCATAGCTCTTAGTCCACTGGCAGTCCTGACAGTTCCACTGTCTGTGCATAAACAAGGACACAAATATTTTCACATTTCTTGTGTCAAAACATATCTAAAAGAGCTCTTATAAAATAATTCCAAATGATGATAAAGCATTGTGTCATAGTTTAAATGGCAGCATTTTTTTCTTTCTTGGTGCTATATGTTTCTAACATTCAATGGCATTGTAGATTAAATGAAATAGGGCATAAACATAATCCAGATACCTAATACTTGTCCATGACTGGTGTTTCAAGTTGCCTAACAAGTATAAAGCTTTCCCACTAGCCATCGTGGCCCCAGACCACAGAATCCCAAATAAACTTAACTAGGCTTTTCTCTCACTAGCTACTATTCTTGCTGTCCTGCTGCTAGAAAGTGTTCGTGATGGCCTCAATATTTGTTCCATCTACTTGCATTCAGTATTTTTTCACGCTCTCTCTTGCTAGGACCCACTACCCTAACGCTGTTCTAGATTTTGAACCCTTAATTATCTTCAAAGTCCAAACCAAGTACCAACTTATCTAAACAACCATTTCTGATCTCTGCATCTGAATTTGTTCTCATCCCCCACCCTGTGAAACACGCCAAATACCATCTGGATGATCCATATTTGAGAATTACAAACTGAAGAAATGATATTGGAATTCAGCTGGTGAATACAGGTTTTGTTGGTTGATATTATGTTTTTGTTTTATTTTTAACTTGAGCAACATGTTTTAAAAGCTCACAAAAATCCATAATCTTAGTACTGGGTGCCTGGCTCCTTAGACATTTGATTTTACAATCCCTGCCTTATCCAACAAAAGGTATGGAAGTCTCTTAGTGGTAGAAATTCTATCTTACATATTATCCTAGATCCATAGTAGGTAATTTATGAGCAGAAATGGAAATGCATATTTACTTTAAATATTCTAATAATGTTAGAGCTTTGGAGGATGCTCTGTAAGAGTCCAATTTAAACATTAATTTCTTGAGTTACAGTGAAGTAACTGCATAGGTTATTTTTTGCAATGGAAAACACAATGAGCTTTTGTCTACCTTATTATGCTGGCTGTTTTGTATTTGCTTATTTGTTTTGCTGTATGTTTAGACTCAAGAGAGGAGACAAACTGAGCATCAATGAGCGGTTTTTTTGGTTTGTTTTTGTTTTTGTTTTTAGTTTCTACAAAAACAACACTACTACAGTTTTCAGGAACAGAGTACATGTTGTAAACAGTTTTAGAGTTTTGACCAACAGTGGAATTAATGCTTAATTCAGAATGGAATTTAATGTAAAACCAAAAGCACCTCAGGAAGATGACCATAAGAAGCATCCTGTCCCTCTTTAAGTTCATATCAGATAAACAGATCAGTTTTAAGCACCTACTGCATACCTGCATACTTGGGATACAAAAAGGAAGAAATCATGATCAATTATGGCCTCCACCCTTGGAATTTAGCATACTTCTTCCAAAGAAACCATAAAACCCACTTTTAAAGGGTTTTATATGTAATCAAAGCAAATGTTTAAAAATTCTCATTCTTTGGAAGCTCTTCTTCACTAAACATCCCTGAATATTAAGCAGTCATTTGGGCCAAACTATTAGTTAGTGGGATCTTCCTAGTCTAGTTCAAAGAGCAATAAGGTTTTTTCAGGGCGTTTAAAAATAATGGAGGAACTGGTAGGAACTAGAATCACCTAGGGAAGTGGTTCTTTAAGTGTGGTTCCCAGGCCAGCAGCACAGCTGACCTCAACTAGGAACTTAGACGTGGAAATTCTTAGGCCCCACCCAGACTCACTGAATCAGAAACTCAGGGGGTGGGATAGCAATTTGTATTTTTAAAAAACCCTCCAGGTGATACTAATGCACACTCTAGTTCAAGAAGCACTGATGGAGTGCTTCTGCGACCCTTGACATGTTGCAGAAAAAATTTTTGAAGGCCATTCAGCCAAAAAAGAGACACAGGTTTCCTGCTGCCCAATTAAATATTCTTCTACCATGGCAGAACACAAAATATATTATTTGCCACTCTGTATCAAAGTGTAATTTTGAGCCACATGTAAAAGCTCAGAGAAAGAATTGCTGGCTTGAGCTATTTTCATTCTCCATTTGCTCCCTTTTAAAAAAATATGAAACTCATTGGAGATGAAGATACTTAGGAAAATTAATTTATTGCTAAAGACAATACCATTAGTGTGGTCTGGGCTTGAATCTCTCTCTATGTCATATAGCACATACCAGGCATTATACTATACATGTTCATCTCTTTATTATCTACCTGCTCCTCTAGGCTGTAAGTCCATAAGGAGAGAAATCTTTCTTCTTTGTTTACCTCTACATCCTCAAATGCTTAGAACACTGCCTGGCACACAGGAGGCACTCAAAACCCACTTAATTTGAGTCAATGAATAAATTAACCTAAAAATTAACTTGTGTTAGCACTTAAACTTTGGAATATCTTTTCTCCAACTATACCGTAAGTTATTAGAGACTCAGTCTTAAATAGTTATTGAACCCACATCAACCAGATAGTGATATATGTAAATGATGGATGGGCTGTATTCCAATAAAATTTTATTTACAAAAACAGTCAATGGGCCAGAATTGACCTGCAGAATGTAGTTTTGCTGACCCCTGATCAAAGCCACAAAAGTAACAACTATTATTACTTTTATTAGTTTCAAAATTGAATTAAGCTGACAGATACAAACAAGAGGCTATAAGCACCTTTCAAATACCTATTTCAGAGACAGCACATTAATGTTTATGTTACTTAAAATCTATACCATATCTCCTAAGAAAATGAAAAAAGTTGTGGAGACTTACTTATTAATATCAATTACTTATTTACTTATTTTCTTTAAATTGGTCATTATAAAGTTCATTCCCATATCTTTTTAATAAACAGATATAATCAAAGGGGATATTAACGAAAGGCTGCCTCCTTCATTCACTGACCTATACAATTCAGGGGCAACAAAGATAGTAGTAAAATGGCCATAGTTTATTAAATCCAAGTTTACTCTGGCATCCCAAGGCTAAAGTTAATCTTCTCCATAGCATAGAAAAGTGCTTTAATAACAAACAGATATATCACTTTATATTTCTCTTTTTAAAAAAGAATACTTCCTTTGTGATTATAGCCACAGGAAGAAAGACCAGGCCCTACAACCACACTGTGTGGTCCCATGAACCTCAGCAGCTGACATAAGCAAGGATAAATCACGTGGTTCTGTTGATGGGGAGACTGTCCTTTGGAAATGGAGGGAAAGGAGAGAGCCAAGAGTTGAAAGTCATCCTCTCAAGCACTATTCTGTTGCCAGAATCATGGCTATTGTTATTGGCATTCATTTTTCCAAGAGACAATGATTTATTTCCCTGCTGTTGACATATCAACTGACTTAAAATTTTTTCTTTAGGAGTTTTATGAACTCTGAACATGTATCTCCCTCTACCTCCTTTTTATTAAATGCAATCATTAAGTGTGCTGGTAAATGTGCACTGTACTAGAAAACAATGGCTTAATATATTCATGGCCCATTTTAGGACAGGAAAAGAATGCCTCTCTCCCCCATCATGCTCCTGCAAACTGATTCACAGAAAGGAACAAACAGAACCAGACTGAGATAGAAACATAGCCACAACCAATGGGCAGCTATCACGTTTCTCCCTTAGTTTCTTTGACTGCAAAACTGGGAACTCATTTACTCATTCATTCCCCCCCCCTTCTTAGTAATCATACTTCTGCCAAATTCTTCTTTTTTAATGTTTATTTATTTTTGAGAGACAGAGACAGAGAGAGAGAGAGAGAGAGAGAGAGAGAGAGAGAGAGAGAGAGAGGCAGAGAAAGAGGCAGACACAGAATCCGAAGCAGGCTCCAGGCTCTGAGCTGTCAGCACAGAGCCAGACGCAGGGCTCGAACCCACAAACCACAAGATCATGACCTAAGCCGAAGTCAGACACTTAAACCAACTGAGCCACCCAGGTGCCCCACTTCTGCCAAATTCTAATTAAGGGAGAGGTAGGTGTTTTCATCTCCCTGTCCTCTTTAGCAGAAGAAATGAGCAAGCAAATCTCTGGAAAGACTTTGCTGTCCAAAGGATTTGAACTGTTTTACTTCTCAAAATGCTGATGGGCTCCATAAAATAATTTTTATAAAAACATTTGTAAACTGTGAGGTATGTCACAACTGCTAATATATTTTATTTCATTGTTTGAGTCTTTGCCCACTTTAAATCATAATATTTGATATAGTTAGTTCATATTTTATAGATATGAAAGCAAGAAAAGTTTCAGTAGGAAAATGACCTCTCATGGATAAATAGATTAAATGTTGTCCATATCTTCTTAACTGTTAGCAAACCTTCAGAGGCACTAGCCAAAGGGAAAGACCAATTTGGATGGCTATAAAAATATGAAAAAGGAATTATCTCCACAATTATGTGTGGCTGCAAAAAATAGCATCAGCACATTATTCTTCCTACTCCTCCCTCTCTTAGGCCCCTCTCATCTGTTGTGGTAACACATCTCCTCTAAAATAGAAGTATGGAAAAATACAAATATCTACCCTAGAACACTAGGGTAGAATGAGGTAAAAAGGGAAAGGGGACAAAATAATGGCCCTTCCAAAGACTTCCACATCCTTTCTTCCTAGACCTGCTGAGTATGTTAGGTTACAAGGCAGAGGATATTGAAGGTTGCAGATGGAATTAAGGTTGCTAATCAGCTGATCTTAAAATGCGGACATTATCCTGGATTATCTAAGTGGGCTCACTACAACCACAGGGGTCCTTAAAAGTAGAAGTGGGAGGAGAAGAGTAAATTCAGAGAGAGATGTGACTACAGAAAAGGCTTTGAGAATGAAGAAATGGGGCCATAAGCCAAGGAATGTGGGTGGCCTGTTGGAGCTAGAAAAGGCAAGAATATGAATTCTCTCTTAGAGTTCCCTGAAGGGAACATAGTCCTGTCAATACCTTGATTTTAGCCCAGTCAGACCTTTGTTGTTCTGACCTACAAAGCTGTAAGACAGTAAATCTGTATTGTTTCAAGCCAATAAATTTATGGTAATTTGTTATAGCAACAATAGAAAACAGTCGGTATTTCTGGTATATGTTTTTTTTTTTGAAAGAGAGAGAGCAATTGGAGGGGGAGAGGGAGAGAGAATGTTAAGCAGGCTCCACACCCAGCACCCAACTTGGGGCTTGATCTCATGACCATGAGATCATGATCTGAGCTGAAATCAAGAGTCGGATGCTTAACCCACTGAGCCACCCAAGCACCCCTCTGATATATTCTTATATAATCCTATTAAGCAGGTACTACTAGTCTTCCCATTTCACAGATGAAGACACTGTAACAAGTGAAGTTAGTAATTTGTCCAAGGTCACAAAGCTAGTAGGTGGTAGAGCCAGCATTCAAGCCCAGGTAGTCAGACCCCAGTGCCCACACTCTTAGCCAGTACTTGGCACCATGAAAGATCCAATGCTGCAGAGAACTCCTTAAGTACAACCATATCCTGTGGTTAAAATGTGAAGTTTTGTCATGGAGAGTCATGGAAAGATTAGAGACATCATGCGGTCAAAGGAAATGAAGTGGTTTGTTTTAACATTTACTCAGGAATATGGAGGTAGCAGAATAGTGTTATAATAGAGGACAAGAGAAAATCTAATTTAAGGCCTGAATGAAACTGTAAAAATAGACCAAAAAAAAAAAAAAGACCCACAAAAAACAAAAAAAAAAAGAAAAACCTTGTAAGATCTCTCAAGACAAGTCAATCTTTCTAATTTCTTCCACACCATCAATCCTATCCACTTGTTATAATTCACTTCCGTTCCATGGTTCAGTTCCTACAAAATTAGCCCTGTTCACCTTCAAGTGCCTTCTACCCACCAATATCTTTTCCACAACTTCCTACATCTATTCTTCTTGAGCCACAGTCCAGAGGTGGATACTGTACTGAATACAGACAGACACATCTGAATTTAACAAGGGGGATATATCAGCAAATGATTTCTTGCCCAAGGTAAGGATAAAGATGTCAAATCAGAAAAAGTTTATCACAGAATTGAAAACTTTATGCTTTTGTCTCAATAGTTAATTAAATAATATATAAAATTTAACAATAAATACAAGAAAAATAATTGTCAGTTTTAGAAAATAAGATCTTATTAATATTCAAGTGATGCTGGCTAATGAATAATAGCTATTCCCTTAGATGGCACCATATACCTTGGTGCCAGTTTAGTCCTCTACAAAGCTTTAAAAAGTATGTATTACAATGGCCATTAAACTAAAACACTGAAACTTTTCAAAATTACATCTTTAACAAATATATGGCTTCATCAGGTGTTAGCTTAAAAATGAAATTTTTCTTTGGCAGAAAAACTGGGGGGGAGAAGGTGTATGCCACAACTGAGTTTATTTATTACACTACAAAACAAGTGATATTAAAACAGCAATCTTCAGCTGTGCTTAAGAAATTTAAATTTTTCTATCATAAAACAGTATTATTTTTTCCATTTGGCAACTGAAAATAATACTTCCTTGTTTTTGGTGAACAAAACATCATTTAAGAATACGATATATCATCACTCAATTTTTTAACTGTTCACTTATAATTGCATTTTATTAACCTCTTAAAAATGATTTTGAAATATTCATCCATGTAACACCTTGAATAAGCTAAATTCTTCTGCCTGAGTTTATTAGAGTAGCTTTAAGGATGAAATGCATTTTTGTGGCATGACTGTTTCACAGCAAAGATGATACTCGATACCTGCACTGAGTTTTGTTGTCATGGGGACCATCTTGGAGAAAGCATTTAAATGCCAGAATTTCAAACTCCTTAAAACACTGCCTTCAAGTCTGGCTTCACTTATAACTTGGAAATCAAAACTGTAGTAACCATTTTTGTTTTTTAAAAATGCATAACCCATCTGCTTAAAAAAAAAAAAGGTATTGACTTCACTCTTCAAAGTCTTGAATTTCCTTTCCATGAAAAATTCTGAGACTAGAGCATACCAGCCTGGGGGATTCTGCTGCCTAGCAGGTATCCATGGAAACAGAAGTATACATCATGAGCCTGCACCAAAGCTAGAATGATAAGACCATAACTGAGAAGTGTGGCATATGTTTTTCACAGCTGCTGTCTCCTTGTTTTATTACTGTTGGTATTTTAAAAGAAATTCAGCGAACTTCATCTTTTCCTTTATCAGAAAATCACCATCAAAATAGATGGTGATGTCCAAATGATGAAATTAAATGGTATCAGAGAAATAAAAATTCAAGTGCAAAGAAGGGAAGACCTGGTTCCCAATTAGTTGAAAGCATATGTACACATTTTATCAGCTCCAGTTTCACTGGCCTAGTAATCTCCCACTTGTCCATGGAAGGGTGATACCCAGAAGCACAAAGACACCTGAAGATTGTATTTTCTTAAGAAATCACAAATCACAAAGTCCTCCTCAACATGGTTACAAGGTACCTTATTTTAAGCCTGTCTCCCAACTCCACTATTCCATGAACTCTGCATCCCAGCCACCTGGGCCTGTTTGTAGTCCCATACATATGTTGTGTGCCCTTCGGACTTTCCCTCACCATACCCACCACCTGAATGCCCTTTGAGCCCTCATCCATCCTGCAAGAAATAAAGGATCTAAAAAACCATGACCAACCCCCACCTAGCAAAAGTGCCTTCTAAATTGCCATAATTATTTTATTTACATTGCTTACATTTACTTTATACTTTCTAGAGAATGCAGGTATCTCCCTCACTTTTCCATAATGTTGACCATTTGAGGGGAGAGAGGATTAAAGCTCTTAATCTAATAGCTAGTTCTCCAGTAACTTGATGACAATAATAATAGAAGGGATGGCAAAAAATTAAGGAATATTAACTTCAACCAACGAATATCTAATAATATTGAAGTATAAACCTTTAAGCAGATCAAACCAAAGTTGTAGGAGACACACTAATAGCAAAAAAGTTTTTTGTTTAAATATAGCTAACCTCATGGCAGAGGTGAACAGCTCTTGAGAATACTACTGAGATACAACAATTCATTCACATGGACACTTACTGGTGTCAAGAAATCTTTAAAATACTCTATAAGGGCTACTGGAGTATAATTCTAAAGAAAATGATTGAAGATTTTTCTCCTAAAGTTTCTTCCAGACAGCTTTTTAATAAAACATACACACACATTATCAAATACAATAGTTGGGCATGAAGTAAAAATTGTGTCTAGAAAAAACCACAAAGTCTTTACAGTGACTACTTTGGCATTTTTGGACACCAACTTAGAAACATTTATTTAAAGCCATAATAAAACTGAATACCCAAATTTCAATGGCCCATTTTATAACAAAAAAGTTACAGTTCTGTCAAGTCCAAAAATATACTTTTCATTTTTTGCTATCCCAACTGCTCACTAGACATCTCCACCAAGTACCTCCATTGCAACAAGTCCAAAGCTTAAATGATTACCCATTCCATTCCCACATATACAAAACAAAAACAAAACTGCTCCTTCATTCATATTTTCTATTTTAGTTAAAAATGCCAACAACTGTGGTCATCAAAGCAAAAGCCTCTAAGTTAGTCTTGATTTGTTTCCTAACCTCAAGCCCTAAACCCAACAATTTCAGTAGAGAAACTATATCTTGTAATATAAACAGCATGGATTTAAATATAAAGGGCTTCTTATGAACTATAAAATCCTTGGACAAGATACCTCACAGTTTCCCAGTTTCTAAAGTGAGGTTATAAGAGTTCTCTCAATATGAGTCTTTTAAGAAATTTCTTTAAAAATCAAATGGGTTTGGGGCGCCTGGGTGGCGCAGTCGGTTAAGCGTCCGACTTCAGCCAGGTCACAATCTCGCTGTCCGTGAGATCGAGCCCCGCGTCAGGCTCTGGGCTGATGGCTCAGAGCCTGGAGCCTGTTTCCGATTCTGTGTCTCCCTCTCTCTCTGCCCCTCCCCCGTTCATGCTCTGTCTCTCTCTGTCCCAAAAAAAATAAATAAACGTTGAAAAAAAATTTTTAATAAAAAAAATCAAATGGGTTTTTTTAATATGAAATTTATTGTCAAATTGGTTTCCATACAACACCCAGTGCTCATCCCAACAGGTGCCCTCCTCAATGCCCACCACCCACTTTCCCCTCCCTCCTACCCCCATCAACCCTCAGTTTATTCTCAGTTTTTAAGAGTCTCTTATGGTTTGGTTCCCTTCCTAACTTTTTTTTTTCTCTTCCCCTACCCCATGGTCTTTCTGTTAAGTTTCTCAGGATCCACATAAGAGTGAAAACATATGGTATCTGTCTTTCTCCGTATGACTTATTTCCCTTAGCATAACACTCTCCAGTTCTATTCACATTGCTACAAAAGGCCATATTTCATTCTTTCTCATTGCCAAGTAGTATTCCAATGTGTATATAAACCACAATGTCTTTATCCATTCATCAGTTGATGGACATCTAGACATCTAGGCTCTTTCCATAATTTGGCTATTGTTGAAAGTGCTGCTATAAACATTGGGGTACAAGTGACCCTATGCATCAGCACTCCTGTATCCAGAATTGTACCCACAAAAGTATGGCCAACTAACCTTTAACAAAGCAGGAAAGAATATCCAATGGAAAAAAGACAGTCTCTTTAACAAATAGTGCTGGGAGAACTGGACAGCAACCTACAGAAGAATGAAACTAGACCACTTTCTTTCACCATTCACAAAAATAAACTCAAAATGGATAAAGGACCTGAATGTGAGACAGGAAACCATCAAAACCCTAGAGGAGAAAGCAGGAAAAAACCTCTCTGACCTCAGCCGCAGCAATTTCTTACTTGACACATCTCCAAAGGCAAGGGAATTAAAAGCAAAAAACTATTGGGACCTCATCAAGACAAAAAGCTTCTGCACTGCAAAGGAAATAAATGGATTTTGAAATATACTTCCATTATTCTACATTGTTCTCTTGGAATTCACAAAACATATCAGATTAATGGTTATGAGAAAAAATATAATTATAGCAAAAACTATTTCATTTTCTTCAATCTACTCTTTTCCAATTGTATTCATTTTTTAAAATTTAAAAATTTTAATTCTAGTATAGTTAACATACAGTATTGTATTAGTTTCAAGGATACAATACAGTGATTCACCAATTCCATATATTACTCGGTGCTCATCATTACAGAATACTCTTAATCCCTATCACCTATTTCCCCCATTGCCCTACTAACCACTCCTCTGGTAACAATCAGTTTGTTTGCTATAGTTAAGAGTCTGTTTTTTGGTCTTTTTTTTCTTTTTTTTTTCCTTTGTTCATTTGTTTTGTTTCTTAAGTTCCACATATGAGTGAAATCATGGTATTTGTCTTTCACTGACTGGCTTATTTTGCTTAGCACAATACTCTCTAGATCCATACATGTTGTTGCAAATGGCAAGATTTCATTCATTTTTATGGCTGACTAATATTTCTATGTGTGTGTGTGTGTGTGTGTGTGTGTGTACACACACATCTTCTTTATCCATCTGTCAAAACCACAGTGAGATATCACCTCACATCTGTCAGAATGGCTAAAATCAAAAGCTCAAGAAACAACAAGTGTTGGTATGGATATGGAGAAAGGGGAACCCTTCTATACTGTTAATGGGAATTAAACTGGTGCAGCCACTGTGGAAAACAGTATGAAGGTTCCCTCCAAAATAAAAGTAGAACTACCCTATGATCCAATAATTGCATTACTGGATATTTACCCAAAGAATACAAGAACACGAATTTGAAATGACATATGTACCGTGTTTATGGTTGCAGCATTGCGTGGTTGCAGTAATGTTGCAGCAATATTTATAATAGCCAAAATTATGGAAGCAGCCCCAGTGTCCATCAATACAGTATTCCTGTTTAAGGAATGTATTAACATTTCTTCTTAAAAAAATCAGTCACAGAATACTAACCTATTTCATGGGGTTGTCATGAGGTTAAAGCTCATGTTCTACCACATATATCCCATTCATATTAATAAAAATCCTTTCTCCTGAAAATCCATTTTATTGCCTCAGTGTCACACTCCTGACCTCTTCTGTTTCCATTCTTATCACCACAGTTCATGTCTCATTTGGTTTGTGAGCAACACCTTGCAACATCTGATCTATTTTCTCACCTCTTCAGCTCATCCTCCACTCAGAAACCCTTCTAAAGTACAAACGTGAGCACTGTCTTCCCGATAAAGAACAAATTCCTTAGAATACACACCCTTCTCAATGTGGCTCCAAGTCCTTTCCCAGCGTATTGATGTACCCTCTCCCATTTGAGGCCATTCCAGCACAGTTCTGGGGGCAGCATTCACACTGTGATCTCTTAGGGTCCCAGCAACTAGTTTCTCTGTTAATGAAATGTGTGTGCTTTCAAGGCTCTGCCTTTCCACATGTTACTTTCTTGGTCTATAAAAGCCACCCCACACCCATCCCCTTCTCCGTCTGGCAAACAATTCATCCTTCAAAGCCAACCCAAATGTCACTTCTTCTATGAGGTCTTCCAAAATGAGTTAGTCACTCCTGTGGACTCCCATGGCATTTTGTTCTCAACTCTATGCTGGGGAGCTATTAAAACTCAGGAATAAAAGTGAAAAAGACATAAACAGTGATTTAGAAATTATTAACTCCTAAAGAGATTTTTTTACCCAAATCCAAGCCACTGCATACTGTTCTCTACACATACACACACACACACACACACACACACACACACACACACACACACACACACATGATCCAGAGAAATACTGGGAACAAAATCCTCAACATAATCAAATAAATTCAGAAACCATCAGATTCGTCCAAATGAATCAGACTTGATCTCATTTTGAAATACCTGATGGTGTCTCGACATCTTCTAAATGTCAAAGGAGTTTCAGGGAACAGCCAAAAAATTTTAAGACTCTCATAAGTTTCCAAAATATAATTTCTAAATTGTAATAATTTTTTCTTTATACATGTGCAAAACTTTTAGAATTCAATGGGGACATAAACCTTCATTTCAAAAATCAACTTTGAAATTGGGAAATAAAAACATATGCTATTTCCAGGCACTGGTCATAATAATAATAGCTACCATTCGCTAGGGGGCCTAGTGCCAGAACTCCTCAGGGCATTTCCTGCAGATTCCTGCATTTAAATCCTACAGCTACCCAATGAAATAGGAGCCATTATTCCTATTTTACAGACAAGGAATTTGGTCAAAAAGGTTAACTGAACTCAGCTAGACACTGTCTGGTCAGGACCCAAATCCAGACTTTCGGACTCCCTGGCCCACGTGCATATTCTATAAGCTACAATAGAGTATGAAAAAGCTAGGCTGATTGGATAACTTCTCTTCGAAGCAAATAACCAAAGACTTGCTCAGATTGTGAACTTCACAGAGGCAGCCTTCTGTAGCTAGAGGGATTTAACAGGAGCTATTCACCTCAGACTTATATACTAATCTCCTACTAAAAGAAATTATCAGAATTATTTTTATTTCCTTATAAAGTATAAAACTTCCTTAAAGGGGATATATGTCTATTTTCTATTTATTTTGATAGACCTATAAACTCAATATAAGGAAGATTAGTTCTAAGAACACAGGAGTCTGTTAAGCTAAAATTTATCTATGATATCTCAAAAACAAACAGTAGGGGAAAAATCTTGCAGTTCATGTAAGAATTGTTGGACAGCCACTGAATTTGGAAATAAAGTATAGAAAATATTAAGCCAAGGTTTTGTAAATCCAGTTGTATTTTCTTCACTTCAACCAAATCAGTGTTTCTCATCCTGGCTGAACATGATAATTTTGATTTATATTTCCCTTGAACTACTCAACTCACTTCTCTTTGACAGGTACTGGATAACTGTAAACAAAGAGTACTGTGCTTTAATAAGTGCAAGAATGCTGACAGTACTGGCTCCATCCTCGGCCTTCCATCTTGTCCATGTTCACCTGATGACCTCTCTTGAGGCTATGTGTTCTGCACCCCTTGGAGATTAATATACATACCTTAGAAATGCCAACCAAGGCCAGGATGGGGAGTGGCCTGTTTTGGCCTCCCATGAATTTGGCAGAGATAACATAGTCTTTCTCCCTCCCGATGCACAGGTGGCGCCATGAGATCTAATTAAAGATTCGCTATCAATTAGGCCCATGCAAACTCTTTCAGGTGCATGTGAACCCTGTGATCTCACTACAATGAGATCTTCTATGTGTCCCATTGCTCTATAGAGTCTGTGGACTAAGGTTTGGACATTGCAGAGAATAGTTATTCTATTCTCAGCTGTATCATCATTTGTCCAATCCCCACTGTAATAAAACTCTATTTTTACCCTGAATAAAATTCTAAGCAAACTGTACAGAGTGGCCTGCTTCCCGTTTCAAAGTGCCTTCTCAGTTTGGGTGATACTTTACTGTCCACCCCCACTTTCTAACATTAAGTCCTCTGATAATACAAGAATTCCACACCATAACAAGGACCTTGAATTTAACTATTTTGTACATATACATTTATTTTCATACAGTCTTTAATAAGAATGGAGATAATTTGAAGATAATGTCTGGTTGTTTATACTTTCTAAAAATGCATCAATAAATCACAGAGATTCTAATGGAAAGATAGCATTGCAGTGCTTCTCATATCCTATGGAAATTTAGTCAGTCATAAATACTCCAAACTGACCAGTATTTTCACTTCTGTGATGACTCATCTGAGTTATATGGTACTTGATCTTTCACAAGAATAAGGAGTGCAAGAAAAAAATAGCATGCTACACTTGATGGAGTGCTGAATAAAGCAAGTATGAAAAGTAATCACAGATTTCTGCATATTGTTTAAATTGTTTTCTATGATAGGATATTTGGTAAGCAGAAAATAATTTAAAAATTTTTAATACTCTTACCATTTTAGTGAGTCAACATCTATTTGTTGAGTGCCTGTTATATAGACCACGTACTACTACCCCTTAGGGATGCAGTGGGATGGATATGTTACCACCATCCCTTCTCCTAAGGTACTCACATAGGGAATAAAGACAGTAAACAAATAATTGAAAATGTGATGGACACTAAAATGGAAAAGAAATATAGGGTGTTTGGGGCTTGCATAACAAAGAGTTTAGATTGTAAGAGCTTTCCTGTGGAGAGACCTATAAGATACGATCTCAACAATGAACAGGAGTTAAGTAAACAAAGTAAGGGGAAATAGTGAACAAGAAGTTTAAGTGAAACAAATAACAGACAAGAAGGCCCAGAGCCTTCAGGGAGAAGTCAAGTGTGCCTGGAGAAAAGCACATATGGTGAGCCAAAGAGATCCTGTAGGATTAAAGGGCTCATTTTGGGTTGAAGGGCTCATCCCCCAAAGATTTCTGGGAATACTGCCAGCCAACAGCCCTCAATTGTAACCCTCTTTTGTGGATTTCCTCTGCTAAAGAAATCTACCCTGCCTGGTCATGCCTCCTTCCAAGGGCATTTACGGACTATCCAATGCAGAGGTATAATATCCTGGCCCCTCGACTCAACCTGGAGCAGCTCTCAAGGGCCTCCCAACTCCAAAGCTTCCACTGGCGTTAAGCGAAAGCTGGACTTCTCCTTCTAGCCAGTTAGGCTTTCTTCTCCACCCTTCTTTCCCAAAAGTATTGATCTCAAGGGCACTCCCCAAACAAATTCTTACACAAGATACTCCCTCACAGAGTGTTCTCCAACTCCGGGATCTAGTGTGAGTTGGAATGAAAGGCTGAAAGGCAGATAGAGGACAACTCATTCAGGGCCCCATCCGAAATTCAGCCCAAGGATTTAAAATAAAGGTGTGACAAGATCACACAAGTACATCATTGTCCTCCAAAAAGAGGACAAGAGAAAAAGAAATAATCACCCACTATGGAATTTCTCCCTGAGCCATGAGGCCTGGTGGACACACCTAAAATGGGAAGGAAATTACCTTGAAATTCTGATATAATAGGACTATACCTCAGTTTGTGTCCTGGTAGTCATCCAACCCTGGCTGTCATACAGGTATTATGATGCTCCAGGCTTTAGGTTGGAAATACTAGAAGCATAAGATAGTATTCATTAAAAAATTCTTATACGGACTTACATGAGGATAAAACAGATCCCATTCAAAGCAGGTATTTTCTAGGGAAAACACTATAACAGAAAAGAAAAATAAAAAAGAGAAAAGAACAAAAAAATCCTTTCATGTTGAATAAGGCTTTGGGATTTTAAAATCTTATGCAATGTAAAACTCACAGCAGAAAAAATTTATTGAGAATTTCTCCCCGTTGCTACTACCATTTGGTACGCTGTAATTAATTACTTTGGGGGCTTTACTTCTCAGTGTACAAGTCACCTAAAATGTGTTAGCAAATAAGCCATAATTCTGGCAAAGATAGTTTCTTCAATATGACCTGTACAAATTCATTTTAAATATAGCCTTACTCCAAGATATACCCTACAAGAAGCAACTTTTTTATTTATTTGCATTTGTTTAATAAAGCCACTTTCTTAAAAATCAAAGGAAAACAAAGGTCTGAGCATAGTGGATGGATTACAGTGGAATGCCAACAGGGACCCACCGGTCAGATTACTGGCTGTGGGTGAAGAGACTAAGAGCCGCGATGGTGGCTGCTGAGGGGTGCTGTTCAGATCTCCCTTTAAGAAAGAACTTGTAGAACATCTGCAAGAGGGTAGCTAGTGGACTGTCTCCAGCTGCAGCATCTTCAGGATTCACCTCAACTTTTAAGCCCAGGCCACACTCTTCCCTAGCAGCCCCCAGAACAGCAGCATATTAGGATCTCATCATTTCTGCTCAAAACAGGAATTCTGTAAAGGCAACTTTTGCTCCAGTGCTCTTGCTGGACCAGCTGAGGTGCTGTCAAATCTGCATCATAATCTGGGGGTCTTGGCCCAGTCCTGTCCTACCTCTGTCCCTCCCCCACCATGTTTCCTTTCACAGGAGTCAGATCTGAACTGTGGGCATTCCTTCACTGACACAGTGATGTTTACCATGGAGAACCATTAGTCCTGATGAAATGTGGGGGATGAGAGAAAGAGGGGTCAAGGATAAATCCTGAGATTCTGGCTTATGCACCTGAAATGGGAACACTGAAAGAAGAACAAATCTCTTAAGGAGATTCCAAGTCTACCCTGGGTCAGGCTAAGAATAGGGTATTTTTGAAAAATCCACTTTCATCCAGTGACCTAAGGGTACAAAGGGTGTAGTTTGGGAAGCAGACTGGAATTTTGTGAATTTCTTTCCAGCCTGACAATATTTACTAATGACTTTGAATATTTCACTTCAGTGTGAATTCCAGTCAGGTGGCTGATGTGGTATGTGGGCTTTAGATTCTAAAAGACACAGCTTTGAAAACCAGCACCTATTAGTTGGAGAGTTTCCCAATCATAATTGAGGGTGGTAATTCCTACTTGACAGGGTGACTGTGATCTAGTATGTTGACAGAGATATAGCTGGCACTTTTTTTATTCTTAAAGGTTTATTTTGTATTCTTTCTCCTATCTCAATAAACATGCTTGTTAAGCACAAGTAATACTAACCCCTTCATTAGATGGTCCTAAATGCTCTGTAAAACTTGGCTAGCATCAAAATGCCTTAACAGTGTGTAGCATGTTGCAATTGAAGGCGTCTCCACATAGGCCGCAGCTAAGGCAGAGAGGGTATTTCTAGTAACAAAAGCAAAAAGAAGAAAACACATCCTAACTATGGCATCCAAACAGGAGCCTACGTGTTCCAAGTAGTACCTACTGCAGTCAGAAATAAAAACAGCCACGAGAAGAACATAGTCCATCACATTATAGATAACACATATTTAGAAGAAACTTTTATTAAATTGTTTTTATAGCATAAAGGAAACAAAAAAGCAATTTACTTCTGCTTAAGAGTGAGGGTACTGTATCCTTATACTATTTTTCACTGTCCACCTTTGTCAGAAAGGCCACTGATTTATTTACTGGAGAACTAGAATTTGTATCAACCAATGAGGGAATGAAAATTCATAAGATCTGCTTGACTGACAGTTACAGAAACCAAATCTGCTGGCAGATGTGGAAATACACATGGCTGATTGTTTTTGTGCCCTTGCACTACATACCATATACTACCCAGCCTTCCTAAAATATTTATTTAATATTTAGACAAAGAAAACAATCTCTTGATGTGCCAGAAGGTCAAATAATGCCTGAAGCCGCTGCAGACAACTTGGCAGCAAATTCCCTTGAAAAAGTTTTTCCTATGAAAAATGGATCATTTGCCTCTTCACTGAAAATTTTAAGTCACTTTTCTCAGTTAGTATAAAGTTACCACCAATTTCCTGAAAATCCAAACAGTTTTGAAACCCCAAAATTATGATGACAAAGAAATATTTCCAATTCACTTCAGCATCAAGCTAAATGAAGAAAAATGTTCAGGATTCCCCAAATCATAATCATTCCTCTTCATCCAGTTCACATACACAGTAAGCAGAAGCAAAGTATTTATCGAGTCCATATGGACACTTGGAAATGTGAGCAATCTCGTTTAAACAAAATAAATTCAACTATGTCAGCATTTCAAGAATTTATAGCCAAAGACCACAATCAAAGCATGCCAAAAATCTCATTCTAACCAGAAAGCATTTTCAAACTTTTCCAGAATGGACATTTTTATCATAATGATCACAGACTCTGATGAGTTTAATTAAACACTGGCACCTGGATGGAAACAGTGACTTAAAGTCCTTGCCAAGCTGGCAACTCATGAAGAAAGGGTGTTTGCTCCCTAATAGTTGTAGATGATGAAAGGCAATGACAGACAAATAGTTAAATATGGCTCTAGCTATGTGTTAAAACCTTCCTCATTTTTGTCTAGACCCCTGTGCAGATTAGTGACAACACTCAACAACTTTTCCCATGGATGGAAGAATAGTTTCTACTAAGGCAGACATCAATATAAATCCCCTAAGAAGTAACCATTATTTGTGTTCGTATTTTACAGATGAGGAATCTAGAGGTTTACAGGAAGCCCACTGTTTCATGGCTAGTCAGTAATAAGCCAGAAGTCCAATATATGCAGTTCTGGATCAAGACATCAGGCTCCTAACCATTACCTGTATTACAGTGAAAGATCTTTATGGCAGGAAAAAAGTCTTTCCAGGACAGTCAAGGCCAGCCAGATGGCTTTTACAAAGCCAGAATGACTGACCCCGCAACACTCAGTGGCCAATTAGCCATTTTGACTTATTTAGCTTTAACTGAATCTTAAAAGGTGGGTAAAGCAGGTCATCAAGAGAATAAGCACTAATATCTGCATCAGCAGCAAGCCACAGAAACTAGCCAAACCTTATGGCATCAGACTGTCTAGGGGGCTGAGGCGATTCTGGGCGAATTTCAGCTATTCCACCAACACCACCCCCCCATAACATAAATCTCCACCAAAGTGTATCTGGATTTTAGGCCTGGGATTATCATTCTAGTTTTAAGCCAACATGTTCTATCAGCATGAATCTAAATATACCAGAATAAGGAGACAAGGAAGAGAAGAAGGATAGTTTGTTGCATATTAGAATCACAAGAAATTGCGATGGTAGCAAAAGGTGGTGTTAAGCTCATGGATTCATACATCAACTCAATGATCCAGGCATCAATCACACATGCTCTCATTCATTCACACATGAAAAACATTCTGAACAACTATTCTGCACAAGGCACTACTTCAAGGACTGGTGGTTGTTTCACAAAGTCTTATTTTCAGTGATTCATAAAAATGAGAATTATAGGTTATCCTTATTTTAGCTACATCATGATTATCTAATCTCCTTATACATTAATAGTTTGTTAAGAACTTATTAAATGGTATGACTCAGGTGTGCTAAATGAATATAAATCTGTTTTTTTAAAGATTCTCAGGATGAAATTAACAGAACTTTGCTATGAATCCTCTTGCAATTCTAAAGTATGAAAACCACTATCTATCTGGCTAAACTTTGGACACTTAGGCATTAAGCTTTTTAAGGAGAAGTAAATGCATATAATATAGCCAGAATATAGCATTTTAATCATGTTTATAATATTTTGTTACTATCCCATAGAAAATTCCATTTTCTGTCTGTAAAATTCAGTGGGGTTTTATAACAAAAGAACACCAAATTCTATCATCTTTTAAAGGCCACGTTAACATTAGTGAGATGCAGTTATAAAGCTTTTTAAGATTAGCATTTAGACTTGCTTTTTTAATCAATTGCTTACATTTCTCAGGCAGCTTCTTCAGATTTCCTCCATATCCCACCCACACACATACTTTTTTCCTCCTAGATTCAATTCTGCCAAATTCTAGGAGGAAAAAGTATCATTTTACATAACAATAGCCTGAAGATCTGATTTTCTCTGCCGGGGAAATTTGTTCCTTTGTACACAGACAAAAAGATATTTACCATCAACTGAGTTATTCAACCTTAAAAAGTAACTGCAGAACATTCCCTGATAATAGATGTGTATTTTTAAGAGGACAACCTAAATACATACATACATACATACATACATACATACATACATACATAGAGTGGGAGAGAGGACAATTCCAGTTGTTCCAAAAGAAAATGCAATCAGTTAATTCCAGTGTGTAAATATTAGACACAGGATGGATGGGGGCTGCACATCTGCATATGACATGTGATAAAAACATTATCTGCTAAATCAGAAAGATTTAAACTATTAAAGTGTTCAACACATGCAAGTGTTATCTGAGTACACATCAGGTCCAGGGTTCTAGTCCACAAGCTCTAAGCACTGTAGAAGAGGATGAACTACCCAGCCAAACGAAGAGTAACTGCAAATCCCCGTCAGAGAACCTGAAGTTGTATAACCATACAAAGTTCTCTGAGCCTCTGTTTCTGCACCTGAGATGCTCACTCCAGAGAATTATTATTTGTAAGAGTCAGATAAGTTATAAAACTCACATAATCCAATGCTTGATTTGGTAGGTGTCCAATCAGTGATAGCGGTTATTTTTTTGACTTTATTATTAATATTAGTATTATTGAAACAGGTTAAAAGATTCAACACATTAACATAGTCCTATCTAGATGAAAATAGACATGCTTGTCAACTGATCTCATTTTATTTCTAATGCTTCCCATCTAAGTCTGCAAAGACTTAATTTTAATGGGAAGGAAAGAGTGGTAAAACTAGTAAATTTTCAGTCTAATTAAAATTATATTACACAAGGAACAGATTCTAATCCTTTGTGTATATGAAAAAATAGTAGAAATTTTTTAAGTAATTAAATTTTAGAAGTAAAAATAACACTAACATTGACATTACAGTTGGTCTTGGCATCCCCAATTATAAAGGGAATTTTTAATGCAGAGTGTGTAACCATTCCCCACAGTTATTAAGAAACATCAGTTGAAACAACACAAGTCCTCAATAACTTACAGTATAAATTTTTTTTTACTAACTTTTCCCTAAAAACATGTTTCTGAAAAGCCAAGAGTCTATATAGAATGTCTCCTCAAACAGTGCCACATTTATTGTATTAAGAGTAGCAATCCAGGCTAACAAACCTGAGGTAGCCAGGAAGGCACCTTGGATTAGACAGAGGACCACAGGTCCACAATGTAAAAGATTCAAGAATCATGTGGATTTGTAAAGGCAAAACAAGCAAATATACAAACACAAACACATGTTACTTAGTTCCAAAAATAGCTTTATCCTGCCTTTCTTATATGATGTGCTCATACCAGTGATAGAATACATTTCCACCTTGCTCCTTTTAAAGACTGGCAAATGAGAGAGAAGATAATTTCACAAGCTAGGACCTAGAACAGATGATCTATACTTCAAAGAAGCCCAAATAGGGACCTGAGACAAAATGAAGGTAGAGAGATAATTTGATGTTTTTAAATGTCTGCTGAATTACACAGGAGCATAGCCTGGAGTCGGGGGACTACAGTAGGGTGGGGGCTGCCAGAAAAAGTCTCGGACAGAAAGAGCAGGCTAAGCAAAATCGCTTGCTGCTGCACACATTTATGTCAGCCACAAATGCACGTCTTGTATGGTTGATGTTTGCAAGAAGAAAACTCAAAAGAAAAGGCTGTGTCCTTGTCTTTAATACATAGTAACAGGTACAGGACAGGAAATTAAGCCACACTTTACATAAGTGACTACTTGAAAGTGTCCCAAAACCTATCCTCACCAAATTGCTATAAAAGACTCCAATTCTCAGTGCAAATGGGGAGAGATTTGAGCAAAGTATATTTGTATTTCAAAGGGAGTTTCAGTGTACTCCAGCTTACACCTGCATCAGACAGAATTCTGAGTTCAAATGAGACTCTAGGCAGTAAAGGAAGAGAGACAGACAGACAACAAGATCCTCAGAGACTCAGTACTCCTCATCTCTTGAAAATCCTTCTCAAGGGAGGCTGGATCCGATGATGAGTAAGTGGAGGTATAAAAGAATAAAAAACCTGAAGGTACACCATCTGCCTCACCAGAACAGAGGCAGCCATGGCTTTGGGCAGATCTGTTCTAGGGACTACCAGTCTGAAAACCAAACCCTACGCATCTTGGAAGCCACCAACAGACCCTGCCTCTTCAACCAATTCAGAGGATGAGCAAAAATGGCTACTCAGGCAGAGTCAAAGTCCAGGAAAAGAAGGAAAGGCTGAGAGGGTAGAGAACACTGCCTGTAACCCCAAGGAATCCTGTGCATAGCTTTGGGCTGACACAGGTCACAGCTTTTGATGTTGTGGAAATGAAAGAAGACCTACATGTTCACTGGGAAGCAGCCCAAGAGATGTCAGATCAACCCTAACTAGTACTTAAGTATTTGTGTATTTTCAAAATTACACACACTCACACACACACACACACACACACACACACACTTCTTTATCCAATCATTTCATTGAACTTCTATATGTATAACTTTTTTCCCTCTTGTAAGGAGCCATGAGATTATACAATGACTTCAGATTATGTAACTAGGAAGTCATGAAATTCCTAGATTATGTAACATTCAAGAACCATGGATGCATTTATTTTCTTTCGACCTATGATGTAATTCTCACTGGAAAACATGCATAAGTTATGAGGTGGTTGCACATGTAACATTTTAAAACTGACTAGCAAAAGCACTGCTTACTATTACATAAGTTTTTCTTCCATACATGAAAGTCAATTACTACAGGAATACTAGCTTGGCTACTCAGCTTTAAAATCACATAGATTTTAGTAAACTGGAGTCATATCGACTTTAACTGTTTCCATCTTACTTGGTTTTAACTCATTAACAAGTTTCTTATTGCTTGTTTAAAGAATCCAATTTATTTTTGCTAAATCGTCCTAAAGGTGCTGAGAATTGCCAAATTGTAAAACTGGTCATACATTTGTAACCCACAAACCCAGCCTTGAAGCAGACCTTATTACAATCCCAACCATTCCGCTTTTAAGACTTCTAACTTGACACTTACTTCTGTGGCCACAACCTCCTACCAATGCAACTCTTGAATACCTTCAACCCCGTAAATTCTTTAAGTTGGTATGACTCCCAGTTCCCTGCCTCTCTCCACCTTCCCTGCTGGCTTCAAAGTTCCCTGTGCCAGCACACTCCAAGATCAACCATTGTGCCCTCTCACCACATGCCCTAAAATTCCTGCTCTCTGGTTTTCTGACATACCCATCTTATCACCCTCCACCATAGGTTCCCCCTGTGTTTTCCATTGCTGATAAGTCAAAGAATTGGAAAAATCATATAACTGTTCTAAAAAATCTGACTACAAAGTCATATTATGCAGACTCAGCTGGATACTAATTTGGCTTGACAAGTTTTTTTTAATCATTTCTATTGCATTTTACATAAGCAGCTGTTCTGAATCTCTCCTAGTTTCTTCAAGTCTCCAAACCAACCCCCTATACTCCTAGGAGATAACTTTATTTCCAAATAGACTAATCAAAGTAAGGAAAGTTACACTCAGTTTTCTCCCTTTTACCTTAAATCTATCATAATTACTACTCTTCTTTCTTCTCACCAAATCAGGAATATATGTTCAAACCAGTTTAATAAACATTTTATGTAGTACATGCTATATAAGCCAAGCATTCTACTGAATGTGTACCTGGCCGAATCAGTGACCTCAGTCTTTAAATCCATGAGCATACCTGGCAGAGTCCAATGGGGACTATAGAAATCAGAAATTGAAATCGGAGTTATTTCACTAAAATGAGCACAGTGCCAGTAGAAGGACCCACAAAATGAGGTCAACAGCCCAGGGCTAATTGACCCAGCCCCAACACCTGTTAAAGGCTGTATCCACCCTGCAAGAGGTAACTCGATACTAAGCTCTGCCCTATTTTCTCATCTCTATACTTTCTCCACTTAATTCACTCAAGTAACTTTTATTCTTATAAAAGAATATGAATATGAAACAGGAAAATAAAAGTAAACTTATTTCACAATGGTTTCAAGCAACCACTCCATCTGTTAACATTTTCTTTCATAGACAGGCACCCCTAAATATTAGCTGCTGCCTATTCCTTTCTAGATTCTGTTGTTCCCTCAATGGTCATTAACGTGACCATGATTTTAATTTGATCTCCTGCATATTATGTTTTCTACAATGGAGGTGTACTTTTTCTGATTTTTTAAAGAATGTGCTCCTAAAAAGAATTCAAGTAAGTTTATTTTATTCCTTTTAATTCAAATGATGGATGAGACTATAAATAATACCTAAGAACTCTCCAAAATTAAATGGTGAACAAAAAATACATGTTTTAAACTTGTTTCAACAGAATTAAGAATCTCTAATAGATTTTAGAAGGAAAAATAAACAAGAAACACTATTCTTTCCCTTCTAGAATAAAGTTTCACATACAACACAAGGCTCCAGAAAGCCATGGCTTCATTTCCTCAGAGAATGTAATGGACAGGACCACCCCTGTGTGGGCATATTTATAGTCAGGCATCAGTTCCAAATGCTGAAGAACACAGGTATGATTATTCATGGAAACCAGATGGATACACGGCTTCCTTTAGTTATAAGCAATTTTTGTGCCATTTATCTATAAAACTCCATCAAGTGCTGACTTTTAAAATATTTTGATGCTAATGTGATCATGAGGAAAAATAGGAAAAGAATGAAATTCTAATGCTTATTACTGTCAAGTAAATATTTCAGAATCCCCACAGAGCACACTTAACAACTATATTGTTAGTAACGGAAATATTTTTCCTAACTTGGCGCAAATCACCATGAGTTTCAGGAGAGTACAAGTGGACAGAAATAGGCCTATGGCTGGGTTCTTTCCCCTGTGATCAATAATCAATGCTCCCCTAACCAGGCAGAAATCACAGTATAGCTGCCAATGGCCTGGGATCCTTAAACCACCTGGATCATACCCAGGTGAGGGAGCCAGGGCTCCTGCCCTGCTTACCCACTGACATTCTTCTCCCTGACCTGCCAGAATCATGAGTTCTCAGACCTTTTCTCTCTTCTTGCTTCTCCCTTTGGTATACATTTTTCCTTTCGTCGACAACAATCTAATGTGCCTGGAAACTGCTTCAAGTGCCTATGTTACACTTGGGATCATTTTAATACTTTTGCAGATGGTTTGGAGCATTATTTTTTCTCAGAATGAGCCGTGAACTCTAAATCATTTTTGCCATATTTCTGCACTGACATATAAAATACACTTGGGATGACTGCAGTCATTTTTTCACTAAACAGTGTCGTTAATTACAATGGAAAGGATACCGACTCCATTTGTCACAGCATAATGATTATCCCAATCATCCAGGAGACATATCTTAGTGTGGGTTTCCCCGCAAAAGATGCTCAGACAAGGACTTGAGTTAGCGTGTATTACTTGAGATAGTTTACTTGGAGGTGATCCCAGGGAGCACCAGTTAGGAAGAAAGGAAAATATGACTGAAGAGACAGGAAAGCCAGTGAAGGGAGTGGTATGGAGCAGTCACTACTGGGACTCAATCCCCCTGGGGGATTCTGAGGAGACATGAGTAATGTACTTCACAACTGTCCCACAGACAAAAGGGGGAAGTGGACATTCGTTTTCTGACTCCAGTCCTTCACTGGCTGAAGGCTGTCCGTGGGAGAGTTCACTTGCCAGCAGCAGCACCCGCACTTCTAGGCTGCTCTGAACTAGAAGAGGAAGCTCCCACAGTGGTGCACGAAGTGCTCTGGTGGAGAGGCTTAGGCACCCAGCACTTAGAGTGGGAAGCTGTCAATGTGAATGGGAAATGCCCACCCCCAGCAAACTCAGGAATGGGCAAAAAGCATATCAACAGCGTCTGCTACAGCAGCCAACTCCTTGTTTTTGTCCAGCCACCACGTCCTGCTGTGCACTTTTTAATAAATCTCCTTGATTGCACCATCACCAAATATGATCTAAATACAATCTACTATACTCATCTTCCAGTCTTTACCCCATTCCCATGACAGCTATCAATTACCTTCTGTGACCACCCCTACCCAGGCTCCCCACTGTCTACACAATGGATGAGGTTCTCATGAGGTCATGGCCCTCACTGACCTGCCCCCACCAGTCCAACCTTACCAGTCACCAACTCTTCCAACTTTCTCCCTTTCACCAAACAGCCTGTTCCCTTCCTCCATCAAACAATGATCCCTCTAAGCTTTGAGCATTTCCTATACAGAATGCCCCACCCCTACCCATCCTTTTGAGACCCATACTAGGAACTATCAACTCCTAAAGAGTTTCTTTGGCTGTGGCTTGCACTCTCTTCCTCCTGTGAACTACTCTAGTCCTGATGTCAAACAACAGTATTTAAAAAAAATGTTTAAAGTGAGTAGGGCAGGAAGCCCTGGCCAAACTCTAAGTATCCAACAGGCAGAAACTGAGATCAATGCTTCTTTCTTAAGTTCCACCAACACTCACTAGAGTGCCCACTAGCCAAATAACACCAGGAACACATTTGTAGTAAATAAAACAAGCTTTCTTTAGCTTGCTGCAGCAAGAGAAAGAGTTCACCAAAGGAACTGGGGCATCTTAAGAGGAAACTGCAAGAAGCTTATTGCAGAATTTAGATTCGTTCTGGGTGATTCCACAGATAGCCTAGGAAAGTAGAGGCCAGGTTTGGAATGGAAGCTATCAGGAAGTAGGGGCAATTCATTATCTTGGCAAATTTAATCTAGAAGACAGAGGATTGAAGCTGAGGTGGAGTCATCATTGGTAAAGCAGCAGCAATCACTTACAAGAGAAGGATGTTTAATTACTTCTTTGGGTTCAGTGTCCTTGTCTCCACCTTGCTTCATGTATACTCAAGGAAGTAGCCTTGTGTGATTATTTAAACTCTGTGAGAGGCATTTATGTTCAATTGGGAACACTGTGGCCTAGCTGCCAGAGTCATTTTTCACTTTCTCACAGGTTATTCAAAAGATACCAGAATGACTTAAATCATTGTTGAATTAATTTCAAATTTATTCTAAACTTAAATGATAATGCTAGCTTTAACTTATAATGTTTAACTCCACCTTCCTGGCAGGCACCATGCATACGGAAGGGAATAAGACATCTTGGCCTTGGACATGGGTCTATGAGCTCACAGTCCAGAAGGAAAGACAAATATCTAGGCTGACACAACACAAGCACAAAAAGTGCCAAAATCTAAATATGTAGAAGGTATTGAGTTAGTGCAGGGAACAGAGTATTAAACTCCATCTGGAGGGTGAGTGAAGCTTTCCAGGAAGACATGTCATCTGAGAAGGATGTAGAAAAGTGACTAGGAGTTGATCACCTGGAAAAAGATGGGTGGAGGATGCCCTTCTGCAGCAGACACACCATATATAAAGGTGTGAGATGGCATAATGGATTGGGAAACAGAATGTAAAGTCAGTGTTGCCGAAACAAACTTCACTCAAAACTAAAAAATATTTTGCAACGGAATTTAATGAATTTTCAAGCCTCGACTATGTAGATATTACATTTTGTAGGTGTGGAAAGAGAGACTGTTATATAACTTATAATGTAAAAACTCAATTAGTCACTGACCTAAGGAGAAAACAGAAGAGGGTTAGAGTAGTATATATGCATTTGATGGTGAAAACAAAGGAAACAGGGACATACTGCTTGATTTCAGATATTTGTATTTGGACTGAAAGTCCTCTTTCCGTTCTTCTCCCTCACTTTCCTAAATTCACATATACCTCCAAGGTAAATGAAATAAATCAGGCCTTCGGTGCTGGGTCAGATTTGAGAAAGAGCTTGGATCAGACTAAGAAAGGAAAAGGGTACTTCTGGAATACACAAAAGTGGTTTTTATTTTCTTAAGTAAGCTGAGTGTTGAAGAGGAAGTAAATTATTCCAAAACCTAAATACTCTTATTTACGGATACACTATAGAAATGTGTAGAAACAGAACACAACCTTCCCTTGACTATGAGAGATTAGAAAAATTTTCAGAAACTTCTACTAATATACAAAACCAAAGCCCAATACACAGAAATAAAGTCAAACAATTTATAACATTATATAAGAATCACTGAATTAAGTATTTCTCATCTGCCACATAAACATACACAGATACATATATGTGTATACGTGCATATTAAATTTCCATACTGCTAATACTGAAGATATAATCTTTCAATAGTTTACTTTGTGGGTGCCTGGGTGGCTCAGTTGGTTAGGCATCTGACTTTGGCTCAGGTCATGATCTCACGGTTCCTGGGTTCGGGCCTGCACTGCGCAAAGCCTGCTTGGGATGCGCGCGCTCTCGCTCTCTCTCTCTCTCTCTCTCTCTCTCTCTCTCCCCCCCCCCCTCTCTGCCCCTCCACCACTTGAGCACGCACTTGTGCTCTCTCTCTCTCTCTCTCAAAATAAATAAACTTTAAATAGTTTACTTTGTAAATCCAATGTCCTAAAAGTTAATGCATACTTTTCTACAATCCTTCAAAAATTAATACATTGTTACTATTTAAGGTCAATTCATTTCTTTCTAGTTTGAAATAGAAATGATCCACAAATTACTCATAAATAAATATTAATGGTAAGAAATGAGGTGTCTATACTAAAATTAGAGAGAAGCATTAACAATCTTAAACTTCTGAATACAAAAAATTAAAGAAAAAAATTCATTTGAAAAAATTATTTCATTAGCAAAAAAGATGAAAAACTAACTAGAATAGGGAAAGGATATTAATAAACCAAGATTAAGAAAAACGATCCACATAGTAGTACAAATTAAGTGTCCCATGAACACGTGAAAAAATGCACAGCTTTTCTATTAATTAAGGAAGCACAGGAGACACCATATTTTACACTATCAAGGCTGGCCGAGGATGGTCACAAATATGGGAGGTAAGAATCTTCCCTTTCCAGAATCCAGACCTTGCCTGTCAGGAGTTCAACAATCATTTGGAGGAAAAGGTGGCAACTGTAAAAAAATATTAAAGTTGTTCATTACCTGTGACTTAAAAATTCTACTTGTAAGAATGTTTGCAACAGAAAACCTTGTACAAGTAGACCAATACATTTGACATTCACTGTAGAAAAAGAAAAAACCCAATGTCCATCAAAACAGATTTGTCAAAATATACTATTGATATATCTTTACCCACACACACCCAATGGTATTTCTTACTTTACCTGTGCTTTATGGAAGATGTTCTATTACTTTTTAAGAGGAAAAATCCAATTGCAGAAATGTATACCTGTATAAAGTGAACCCATTTTCATAAAGTAATAAAATCACTATTTGCATAGACCAAACAGCCCAAAACATACATATGCTGTGTTCTCATTTTATTTTTATTTCAGGCAGGACTTATTTTGCTTTAAGAGTAATTTTTGGCAACAAGATATAAAGAGAATGTAACTCTTCATTCCTGAAATCTCTCTAATATCTTTTGATAAAAATGTCTGTTAGTATAGTTGTATAAAACATGTTTATAAAAAGAGTTATAGTAAACCTCAAACCATGCCATAATGGCATAAAAAGGCCATTTGAAGAAATGAGGATGCCATCATGATTTAAGGTATTTCCTTTAGTCAATGAAAAAATGCCACATGGTTAGGTCATGATGTCTGCAAGTGCACCATCAGGGTGTTCAAATACAGTCACAAGTCTCAGACACCATCACAACATCATAGCTACACATTCCAGAAAAGAGGAATCAAAGACACAGGCAGCAAGAACTAGATCCATCCCCACAGCACTGGAGCCAGAAGGCACAACTGGGGATGCTGTTTAAAACATTCATGGAGAATAAACAAGCAGTTAAAGATGCACAAACTATATAATTAAAAACTGACTGCCAAGTGACTTTCCAAATGTGTACACCTGCCAACCTAACCATGACCATGCTTTATCTTTCACTGGAATTCTGTCAGTTCACCTATGTTACATATGTGCACTGAACCTTTAGGGGTGACTATCCTATCTCTAGTGCTGTAAAAGGAAACCAGTTACACATGCACTGAGCTTCCTGAAATGTTCTAAGAATCCAGTGTTATGCACACAGCAGTCCCCTGATGTCAAGCCTGCTCTTCCAGCTCAGTGTTTCTCAACCTCACACATTGACATTTTGTACCAGATTACTCTTGTGAGAACTGTCTGGTGCATTGTAGATGTTTAGCATAATCCCTGGCTCTGCCTATCAGATGCCAATAACACCACCTCCAAATTGTGACACCAGAAATATCTAGAGATATTTCCAAATGTATCTTGGGGGATAAAATTATGCTAGGTTGATAACCAATACTCCAGAAAAAAAAAAGTATAAATTTGGGTAAAACCATTAATGGATTTAAAAAGAGGAGAAAAGGAAAGAAAGATGATGCAAAACAGCACAAAAAATGATTAAAATAAATCTAGATTGAAAGTTTTAAAAAGATGGACATCCAGTAAGCTTCTAAAATGAGGATAAGGAGTTAGGATTGCTTTCTTCTTGAAGCTAATTAAGAAACATTCTGAGTACGGCTAACATTAACAACTCAGGCAGCAACACATGTTGGTGAGGATGTGGAGACAAAGGATCTCTTTTGCACTGCTTGTGGGAATACAAACTGGTGCAGCCACTCTAGAAAACAGTATGGAGGTTCCTCAAAAAATTAAAAATAGACTACCCTATGACCCAGCAATTGCACTATTAGGTATTTATCCAAGGGATACAGGTGTGCTGTTTCAAAGGGGCACATGCACCTCAATGTTTATAGCAGCACTATCAACAATAGCCAAAGTACGGAAAGCGCCCAAATGTCTATTGATGGATGGATGGATGAAGAAGATGTGGTGTGTATATATATATATATATATATATATATATATATATATATATATATATATACACAATGGAGTATTACTCGGCAATCAAAAGGAATGCAATCTTGCCATTTGCAACTATGTGGATGGAACTAGAGGGTATTATGCTAAGTGAAATTAGTCAGAGAAAGACAAATATCATATGACTTCACTCATATGAGGAATTTAACATACAAAACAGATGAACATGAGGGAAGGAGAGCAAAAATAAGATAAAAACAGGGAGAGGGACAAAACATAAGAGACTCTTAAATATGGAGAACAAAGAGAAGGTTGCTGGAGGCGTTGTGGGAGGACGGATGGGCTAAATGGGTAAGGGGCATTAAGGAATCTACCCCTGAAATCATTGTTGCACCATATGCTAACTAACTTGGATGTAAATTAAAAACATAAATAAATAAATAGTAAGTAGTTTAAAAAAAATTCTGAGTTTTCTTAAATGAATGTGTTGGTGAATATCCCTTCCTTTAGTGACCAAACACTCCTCCTTTAGCAACCTATGTGCATGCTATGGACTGACAGAAAACACCTTGATCTTTAAATCAAAGGTTATATGCTACTTCCATCACTTCAAACTCTATGACCTTCAAGAAGTTATATCATCTCTCCACATCACTCACTAATGTGTATACTGAGGATAATAACAGTTGTTCATGTGGGTTATTATAAGGATTAAGAGATACAGATAACACACCTAGCACAATGCCTATTATAAGGTAGGCAAAGTATTTTCATCCTTCCTCCTCACAGGATTTAACAGAAGAAAGAACTGCAGATGGAATCCTGGGATGGTACTTTCTTCACTAAAGGAAAGGGACTTAAAAACATCTGTTCAGGAAAAAAAGGAAGACAGGGAGAGGACGATATCCCAAAAAGAAAGACAGCGGTCACAGAGGCAGGTGAGAGATGGAAGATCAAGATTTGGCTCCAGTCACCTTTCGAGGAATAAAAGAGTGGGATTCACTCTTTAACCATCTTTCTTTCTTGAGAGAGAGAATCCCAAGCACAGTGCATAGCCCAATATGGGGCTCAAACTGTCAAACCATGAGATCACAACCTGAGTCAAAATCAAGAGTCAGACACTTATTAACCAACTGAGCCACATAGACACCCCTAACCATCTTTCTTTCATTCTTAATTTCATAAAACTTTTAATTGGTTCTTCAGAGATTTTATGGTCCTTTTAAGCTCACACTTAAGGAGTTACCAGGGATCCTGTAACATTATCTTTTCATGTAATATACTTTAAAATGCTGATTAAAGTGTTGTGCCCAGGATCTAGGACTATTTTTTTGTAAAATATACTTTAATTTTTAAAGAAATTTCAGGCTCAGAGAAAAACTGAGTGGAAATTACAGAGAGTTTCCATATGCTCCTCCACACACACAGGCACCACCTTCCCCACCACTAATATCATATTGACATCGAAACATATTCTAGGCATTAAGGGGGCACTTGTGTTGAGTATTGGGTGTTGTATGTAAGTGATGAATCACTAAATTCTACTGCTAAAACCAATATGACATTATATGTTAGTTAACTAGAATTTAAATAAAATTTAAAAAAACTATTCACTATTCTAAGGGTTTCAAAAAATACATACATACACATATACATAGACACACATGCAAACACACACACACACACACCATTTTAGATCACAAAGAATAGTTTCACTGCCCTACAAAATCCTCGGTGCTCTGCCCATTCACCCTTCCTTTCCCTCAAGCCCCTAGTGATCACTAATCTTTTCACTATCTCCATAGTTTTGCTTTTTCCAGAATGTCATATAGTTGGAATCATACAGTATGAGCACTGGCTTCTTTCACTTAGTAATATGCATTTAAGGTTTCTCTATGTGTTTTCATGGCTTGATAGTTCATCTTTTTAGTGCTGAGTAATATTTCTTTGTCTGGATGTACCACAGTTCACTTATCCATTCACCTACTGAAGGACATCTTAATTGTTTTCAAGTTTGGTGATTATGAATAAAGCTGCTATAAACATCTGTGTGTAATTTTGTGTGAACATAAGTTTTCAACTCATTTAGGGAAATATCAAGGAGTGCAATTGCTACATGGTAAAGAATATGTTTAGTTTTGTTAAGAAACTGCCAACCCTTCTTCCGAAGTGGCTGTACCATTTTATATTTCTACCAGCAAGAAATGAGAGTTTCTGTTGCTCCACATTCTGGCCAGCATGTGGTGTTATTAGTGCTTTGAATTTAGGCCATTCTAATAATGTGCATAGTAGTATCACATTATTTTAATTTGCAATTCCCTAAAAACATATGATGTGGAACATTTTTTCATAACCTTATTTGCTATCTGTACATCTTCTTTGGTGAGGTGTCTGTTCAGGTCTTTTGCTTATTTTTTAATTGGTTGTCCATTTCCTTATTGTTGAGTTTTAGAAGCTCTTTGTATATTTTGGGTAATAGTTCTTTTGTCATATAGGGCCTGTGCAAGTATTTTCTCCCTGTCTCTCGCATGTGTTCTCATTCTCTTGATGCTTTCACTTTTCCTACTTACTTTCTCACCTCTCCATTCCACTCCAAATTTGTTTCCTAATTAATTAGAAATCTTTTAAAAAATTTTTCCAGATATGTTTGCTTATTTCAGGCTTAGAGAACAATTGAAAAGCTAAAACCACCTTCCTCTGTGGCCCTGGTATAGGAGAGAGAGGAGAGACTGGAAGCAGCAGCTAGCCTGTAGCATTTATGAGATGAATGAGTAAGCCAACTCTTGGGGACTGCAGAAGGGAAGAAAGAGGAGCCAGTGAGAGGTCAAGATATGAACCCAAACTTGGGCCTTCAGTTATGATAATGTATCACACTGCATAAATCATTTCACTTGCAGGACTGTGTGTGTGTGTGTGTGTGTGTGTGTGTGCACGCACACATAAGTGTTTGTGTTGTGTGTCTGTGTGTGTGAGCACATGTCGTATTCAGAAAGGATTTCAAAGTTGCATGTTTGGCACTGTCTACAAATAGGGTCATTCATGTACAAAGAGATGTACTGATAAACTGTATATTTAAAATACACATTAATTTTATAAGCCTTTTATTAACTATACTGGGAACTTTAGGAACTAGAAATACCCAAGGTCTCCATCCTCCTCTGAGAAGTCCTAGTTAGAACATATTCTCTCTAACCAGAGTGACTATTAGTACACCGCATACAACTTATCTAGTTCTTTGGTTGAATTCCTACTCTTGGTTCCCAGTTATCATTGACCAACTGACAATCAGTTGCATTAACAATATATACAAATATGTTAAATATAAAATCTTTCTCCCCGGCAGAAATACAATGGCTACTGAGCAGGTCAAAGAAACTGCTATTGAAGACTGAAAAGCAAAAAAGCAAGCAAAAATCCTCCAAGGAATTTATAACATGTTCTGAGATTATTTTCCTTAGTTCATCTTAGAAGTTGTTTTAGTTTATTGACAAATCAAAAAGTCTCTTCCTAATGAAACAGCACATGAAGATATGAAATATAAAGATAAAATTCAGAAGCAGGCATTTTTAAAATATGTATACAGTTATGAATGGTTTCATGTTTTTCTTAACTGTTAAATCTAACTCCTCCTGAAAAACAGGAGATGTTATCTACAAGAGTAAGGATAAGCCTAATTTAGCCTACTTTCAAATTACTGTAATTCCCAAGGATTGAGGCATTATGAAACTGATTATTATCAGTACTAATTATAATCAGTTGTACGTGGCAATGGTCACTGAAGGAATACTATATCTAAGGAAACCCTGGAATAAGGAAAGGTATTAAGAAAGGTACACTCTCACCGAGGTGGATTTGGGCTCTGAAAATAGACCTGAGTTCAAGTTTGAGGTCTGCTACCTACTAAACATAAAACCTTGGGCAAGTTATTCTATTTCATGTGCTTTAGTTTGTTTACCTATAAACTGAAAATATCGCCATCTAAGTCATAGATTGCTCTGATCATTAAATAAGATTATATATATAGAATATTCAGCACAGTATGTGGCCCCAGCCAGTCTCAACAAACAGTAGTATTCAATATTATTGGTGATATGTCAATTATGTAACCAAACACTAACTAAAACAGCCACAACAGAGGCGCCTGGGTGGCTCAGTCAGTTAAGCATCTGACTTCGGCTCAGGTCATGATCTCGCCGTCAATGCATTCGAGCCCGACTTCCGGCTCTGTTCTGACACTGTGGATGCAGCCTGCAGCCTGAATTGAAGCCTGCTTTAGATTCTGTGTCTCCCTCTCTCTCTGCCCCTACCCTACTTGCGCTCTGTCTCTCAAAAATAAGTAACTGTTAAAAATTTTTTTTTTATAAATAAAGCAGCCACAACAAAAACAACTCTGGCTGGAAGACAACCAGGAGGCTGCATCTTGTTAAGTTTCATTTACAAGCTTACTAGGAAAGGCAGAGAGTTTCCTTCAGGTGCCCCATGAATGACAAAGATGAGGTCATTTCATCGTTTCCCTGAAGTTTCCTTTTACTACTCAGAACCACTGAAAGGAGCTTTAGACACACTGGTGTCAGCCAAAAATTACGTCACATTCATTCACTTAAAAGATCTATAGGAAAGACATTATTAGCATTTTTCATAATAGTAAATGCCACTCCTGTGTAAAGGCCATGATTTTAAACCTTTCTACTACACAGCACAGCTTAGTGGCTTACAACTCCATCTCTACCAGTGGTTTCACTTTAACCATGACTGAGCTGAACGGAGGTATCAGAAAATCTGCAAATACTTACTGAGTGCTAACTACGTACTGGTTACAGTGCTAAGGATACTCTTTACCCTTTGGGGAACTGATCACTTAGAACAGCATTCTCCAACCTGTCTTTGTCACTCATTTTACACCATGAGCTAGTAATGTTTATATGTTTATATATACATGTAAATAGTGACATATATGACATAAAACAATACTCTTACACTCTGTTTTCTTTTCTAATCTAGTTGTATTTTTTTATATGCTGGTTGTGATGACTAAAATAATTTTTGAGACACTCACCACTGGAAACACTGTAGCATGGCACACCATGCCATGCCTCTTCTCTGTTTTTCTGCCCCATTTGAGCAGTAGTGTTAAAAGCCTCAACCAGTTCAATGTGAATGCTCAACAAAAGTGTACATACATTCAACATTTTCCTCTGGAAAAAATAAAATTAACAGTCTTCAATTTTTCTCAACCTAAGATTTCCTATTACATATCACTTGTTCTGATGGAATGCAACCAAAAATAATAAAACCTAATTTTGATGATCCTCTTGTTTATTCCAGGAGGAAGAGAACAGCCAAACTTGGTGCCAAATTGCCTCGAAACCAGGACACATCAAGCAATTCAGCCACACCTCTCATTCCTGATCATTCTGGGGCATCCTGAATAGTCATAAAAGAAACAGTTTCTATCACGTCAACTCTGTAAGATGACAACTTCCCAGAACAAAAGACAATAAAGCTTCACTAATGCTGGCCACATTTATTTGGAATTTGGCATTAAAACTTTAAACAATTTTCACCCACATTTACAACTTTGCCAGTCTAGGAAGAAAGAGACTGATGAGCAAATTACGGACAAAAAGAAGACCATAAGAAAAATGTTTACCTTAATTAAGAGAGAACAAACTCATCTAGCATTGCATGCCACACAATCATAACAGTGTGATAAATTCTCATTATAAATCACTTTTATCTATTAAGGCAGGTCTGGAAGGACTTCTAGTTGGCAAAACAGTCAAAGTTGTTCAAAATGCTATCTACACTTTAATGAAGCTGCATTTACTTTAAAATAGGCTGTGAATCAGAATAGCATATTAAAAATTTTAATGTGTGCCTGAAGTTATTCTGTTAGTAAGGTTTTACAGTATTAAACACCTTAATCCTTAAGTGCTGTCCTCAGAGACATAAACCACTGATTTTTCTATTCAAAGCAGAATATTCTAGTACTCTGAACCTAAGAGTTGGAAAGATTTTTATTTTCTTCCACTCAAAATAAATGTATGCTATATAGAAGAAATACTATATATTGCTTTATTTTTCTTCTTCATGACACCCCCATTAGGACAACCCTAGAATTGCCTACTTCAATGTTAATTATATTGAATCTTAAATTCTTAGTTCTTTCTAGCTGTAATGAGAATCAACCTTCCAATAATTTCAAATGCTTATAAATTTTTAAAAGTTCCATAGTCCTTACTTAGTTTTGTATGACAAAACATGCCCTTTCCCAAAATGCCATGCTTACTAAGTGGAAATATTTCTAATACATTTTTTTCACTGTATTCTATATGGTTAAAGAGAATGGAGGAGTAAAAGGGAATGAGAGAAAGACGAATGAGGGGTAGAGAGAGGGACAAATTTTACTCAAAATTATTCTTCACACAGGCACTGAACAATGGTTCACCACTCTAAACTTATTCATGCTAACTACAAAGATGACAGAAACATAAAATTAATGAATCCATAAAAGTGCAGTTTTTGGAAACCAAGATGGACATTATCAAGAAAAAAAAGGACTGACTGTTGAGGACTTTTGCCTGTTTTTCAATAGCAATCATCACCCACTACCTTTCAACATGGTCTTCTCAGTAACTAAGTCATAGTATTTCCAAGTCAGATGGTGAGATTTTGGCTTACAAAGTCAGCTTAACCATAAAAGCCACCAAAGGAACTTGTTAAGTATATGTTTCCTCATCTCACCATAGACGTACTGAACCAGAATCTCCAGAGAAGAATCTGAATTTCTGAAATGATGGCAAATTCAGGTAGTTGGCTTTTTGCCTTTCTGCCAGGCAGCTCCCTACCAGCAATTCAACCAAAGTAGCCATACAGCCACTCATTTGGCCACTCTACTAAAGGATTGATGGCTTAAAACATAAAGCATAGGACTAAATTCCAATGGGGTAAAGAAAGGGGCAGACTGGTAGCAGTAGCCATGAAAAATGTATCTCTAGGCTTATATGTGCAACCAATAAGATCAAAAGTCTAGAGAGTGAAATACAACACAATCCGTGGCTATATTCTCTCTAGCATCATCTGGGGATTGTCTGTATATTCCAAGTCATCACACCACCATGGGATTTAGAATTTAATAACCATCTAAAACATGGCATGAATCCCTAGATACATTTATATTCTTGGATATCTTGAGTAGTAATACTTTAGAATAAAGAAGGTTTAAAATAAAGACTAACAACTGTTTTCTATACAACATTCAGAGGCAGATACCCACATCAAATGGGAGAATTGCCTTCAAAAGTGCCTCCTGCCATTTTCATTTTATTTTTACTTATTAAAAATCATAATTAAACAAATTTCATCTCTGAATTTAAAAAACTTTAACTTAATATAGGAATACACATATCAGGGATGTTAGCCAAAACTGATTCAGCAGCTGTGTGTTTAAGTAACAAGAGCAACTCAAATTCTGAATAGCAAATTCCTCTGAGGAAAACTTTTGATTTTTTCTCTCTTCCTTGAGCTCAATCTCTCTCTTTTGGCACATTCTACTCATCATACAGTACTGTGTACATTCATAGCACTTCATAAATAATAGAAAAATAAAATGATGTCTGTAGACATAGGCCTGGAGGGATCAATTCTTAGGCACAATTCCAATGGTTAACTTTAACCACGGGGAAATTATACTAAACGCCCTCAAAACGTACTGCCGAAATATTTTTATTTTCAAAGAAAAATTTATAATCAAAATGTGGAATATAGTTGGCTATTCTGAATGGGTTAAGTGTGTCAATGACTAGAAACTAAGCTAAAACATTAACCTCATCTATTTTTCTCCATATTATCTAAAATCTCTAAAATTGTAACCACATTTTGAATAAAAAAATCAATTCCAAGTTTCTCATGATAATTGGGGGAAAACACAGCATGGGTAATGCAAGAGAATAAGCCATCTAAAATTATCTTAAATCATTTTAATATTCATGTTTCCTTGGGGATTTTTAGAGACTGGTCAAATTACATTTTGATTAGGATAGTAATGAAGTTCATCACATTTTTTAAGTAAAAATATCTGACAACAGGGAAAAAGAATCCAATTTATGCTCAAGTTCCAATTTATTCAAGTAGTAGGCTAGGAATTTTTAAATTGCCACAAACAACCAAACAGGTAGGTAATCCACTAATGAGTAATTTCTTCTTCAGCATGATGAGTATAAAACATCTCAACACACTGAAGATTGAGCATATATCCTAAGCACTTGGCAAATGCAAGGTGTATACTAGCTATGTAATTATACTTGGAAATTCACCATGCTTTCTTATGACTGGTGAGAACCCAGGCTTCCCAGCTCTTGCCACCACAATCAGTCCACTGAAGTCCCGCTAACAGTACTCACAACAACAACCGTAGAATAATTTACATTCCATGTGATGAGTAACTAATAAAATGAGATTAAAGGAAGGCATTCTAAACTAAAATAAGAAAAGAAATTGAGAAATCCCGCAATGTTTATTATTATTTAGCAATAAAAGTCATAGGGAGAAGGGGAAGCAAATATGAAACCAAACAGCAACAACAAAAAAAACTAGACCACAACAGATAATGTTCAGCTTGCATAATCATTGTTTTTGAATTGTTTGATGGTATCTCTCATTATCTCCTAATGACTGTATACACAACAAAGTTTGTTGAGACTAAGGTTATACTTTGGAAAACAATTCATAAAAACATATACTGGCAGGTCACTTGAAACTACTATGTAACCTTGGAAGAAAACTCAAGGTGCCTATACTTCCATTCCTGACTATCCATGCATTGGATAGTGTGTTCTAGAATAAAGCAGAATAAAGGCCACCCAAGGGAAATTCTCAGCCTAAAAGAGAAATGTAGCACATTCATCACTGTTTGGGACAGGTGAAAAGAAGAAGCGTGCAAGAAAGGAAATCTAAGGTTTGTACCACATTGGAAAGAAAAAAAAATTAGCTATTAAATCTGTGTGGTACAAAAAAAGATGCCTACTGTATAAACACTGGAAGTTTATGTATTGAAAACACTTTATTACACGTGGAGAGTTACCATTACTTATGGCCACTGAATGAAAGGGCATCACTGAAATCATAATTTCCTATGGTATCTCCTATAAAAACATTTCCATTATAATAAAATACTTAATTTTTTTGGTTGTTGGATAAAAGGCATAACTTTCAATTATGATAAGCCTTCCAAAATATTGCTACTACACAAATATTTTAGGACATATGTGGTAAGAATAAAGGTTGATTTTCTCCCGGCAAACTCCCAGGGTTTTTTTTCCCAGTAATTCCAGTCTCCATTATCAAAGCCACCAATTGCACCATCTCTCATGATTTACCTTTCTTGGATTTGGCTCCAATCTTCAGTTTTGATGGCCAAGCAATCTGCGTATTTGTTTCCTCCATGATCTGTAACAAAAATTAAGAGAGAAAAATATTGATTCAATTAAGAGCTTGTATTTACAGTTAAGATTCTTCTAAAAAAATTATTTTCAAGTCTTTAGTCTCATGCTGATAAAGTGATCTCATCTTAAAATAATGCAAAAGAAAAACTTGGTGAAAAGAGATACTCATTTTTATAAGCCTTTAATCTATTAAAAATATTCAAGTATATTTTGTTACTCCCAGTGTTCCTCTCCGTGATGCTCCAGAATTTTAGCATAGAGACAACAAAACCAAAAGTACATGAACAAGTAATTGACCCCACTTGACGCCAGAACTCTCAGAGATGCTTGCGCTGAATAAAATTCCCCAAGACCATCGCCAACAGATTGCAACACACCAAACATAATCCTTGTAATACAAAACTACGTGGGCTAGGCCATACTAAATGAAGATTTTTTTTCTGGGAAAAAAAATAACAACTTGCTCTGGTCACATTTGTATTTCATTAAAACTGATGAAAAACCTCTAAATACGACATCATGTCCTAAGGCTGCATTCCCATCATCCTTCGCCTAGTGCAAAATGGCATCTCTGCCCCAGTTCTTTTCCGCTTCCATGTAGCTAACACAGGCCAGGGGGCCTTGGACCCAAATGTGCCAAGGTGCAAGAACAAGTGAGGGAAACAACAACCACAGAGCTAAGGCAGTAGATGGCAATTAAAAAAGAATAACCAAAAAATGTTCATCCTTGTTCCTCTCTTATCACATGAATAAGACTAGATTAAGGTTTACTTTTGTACCATGAATACAAAATTCACCAAAGAAATTGATAGAGCAAACAACTAAACAAGTTAATAGGCAAATAACAGCAACTAGCATACATTAACCACTTCAAATAGTAGAGTAATATACACTTTTTAATATGGACTTAGTGTTAGTTAACTAAACAAACTAAAGGTGAAGACAACTAAACACAGTGAGATTAATAAAAAATACCTTTATCCCTTCAGCAGTCTATGTCTTATGTAGACATAAGGCTACATGCTTAACATGTTAACGTGCACTGTACTTCACTTAATCCCCCTTTTCACAGCATAAAAGAACTTTCAGCAGATGTTTCAAACAGGCAGCTCACAGATGCACTTTGTCTACCCATCATAAGGTTTTTAAAATGTGAGCCAACATTTTTAACTCTGGGAATTTCACATAGAAATTAAGATTTCTGGTTCTCTGGAAAACTTGACAGATTAGCACCTGGAGCTCACATTCCCACATGGCAACACTTGGCTGGCACTGAGGACCAGATGCCCTCTTCCGTCAGGTCCAGGAAGGTTCTGGGCTGTACCCCACAGCCCCCACTGGGTCTCTCACACTGAGGTCAAGAGCCACTTGCCATTATCATCACATTTGTGTTACTCACTTGCCATTTATCATGGTGTTTATACTGCTATTTTTCTCAGAGAAATATTTCTCTATACCTGTGTATCTCTATTAAAGACTGAAAAACAAAAATGAGGTCACACAGTCCTCACTAAGTCAATGTACTGGCCTGGCCTTGAAAGTAGGTGAACTTGTTACCTCGACCCTCTAAGACCTGGACCTGCTTCTTCTCCTCCCATCTCATGTTGTCCTTGTTAATGTGCTCTAATCCATATTTCAAAATTAAGTAAATAAATATTATCCTCTTCAGTTTCTTCTGCTTCCCAGGAACATGCCAGCAGGCTTTCCCCATACGGCTTCTGTGCCCACACTCACTCGCCCTTTCCACTCCTGCATGACCCCAACTGGAATTCTTCCCATCTCTCTGTGCTGACTTCTCTCCCATCCCTTACTGTATTCTGAAATTCTCCTATTTTCTGTATTTACTTGTTTATAATCTGTCTCTGCAAAATAAAAGCTCTCTATCCTACACACAGCAAGCACAGGATATATTTGGATAAATGAATCTTCACAGCATGCTTACAAAGCAGACTTCTTTATTCCTCACACAGGTAGGAAGCAGTAGAGTGGAGATAAAAATGCCAGGCTATTTGTAAAGACCATATTTTAATGACCAAACCATACGGAACATAGGGTCTCTTTTTAAAACATGTATATATGCTTTAATATTTGTGCATAACAAGTGGCTTTAACATCCTACAAATATTTATCAAGAGCCTACCTAGGTTCCACAAGTGCCAGGACCCACAGCTATGAATAAGATACAACTCCTGGCATCCACAACTTACAGTCCAGTCAAGGACACAGATAAAAAAGCCAACCGCTTAACAGTAAACCAGCTGCTAGCACAGGATCTGCTCACAAGGGCAGCTCACAGCCACTATCTTGAAAGGGCCAGTTAAGGGAGGTGGTTAATAAAGGTTCCCTAAAATATAATCTATAAAATCACTTAAGTCCTGAAGCCAAGTAAAAGTAAATTTCTGGGTAAGTTCAACAGTCACTGAATGAGGGGAGGAAGCTCCAATTAGGAGGGACTTCTCCTATAGTCCAGCTATATAGTTCCAGCTACTATACGTACATATATCTTCAAAGTGACTAAAAACTGATTCAAAATTTTCCTCTAAGTTGCTTTATGCCAAAGACATAAAATGGAAAAATGAGACCATACTATATATAATGCTGTTGGTGGGGAGGCATTATAATTTGCATACTTTTCTTTTTCTGAATTAAATAATTTGGCCATTTAATCCAGTAAATTATGTTGGGTGCCACAATTATAATACTATTATAGAGAAGTCTCCTTGTCAACATATGGTGGCAAGACATAACTTTCTAAAATCTTAATCATCTGCAGAAGTTCCTAGAAATCACCCTGCATAAGTATTATCTTTTTATTAAATACCAATAGACGCTCCATGATAGAAAATAATATGCCAGAGATAATACCCTAGTAGTAAATAACAGCCATCAAGTCAAAATGCTACTTTACACACACTCCCTCTAAGCTTCCCACCAGTCTGGAGTCTCCACAACCTACCCGCCTCAACACTCTCTGTGAGGGGAAAAGAGACTATCCCAAGCTTAGTATCCCTAACTCTAAAACCAGAGTTTCATCTTCCACACCACATGCTCTCCAAAGTTCTATGACTGGCAGTCAATGTCAAACCTTACAGAGAAAACAAATTGCTAGTTGTTAGAATCTAGCACCTGTAGCTGACCTTCTCTCTATGTTTAGGGGGAAAAAAACAAACAAACAAAAAAACCGACTCCACTGAATATCATGTGTAGCCAGTCAATGCCACCCACACAGGTCATTCACCAGGCTGCAGTCCCCATACAGAGCTCCAAATGGATGCCTTCTCAGACATCCCTTTATTTGTTCATCACTGTGTGTAATCTGGTCATTAACAGAAGGAGTCAAATACCAGCTCTGCCACTTTCTAGCTATCATTTTGGGCAAATTACTTTTATCAGCTTTTTATCCTCTGTATAATTATAATTATAGTACCTACTCATAGAATTGTTGTGAGGTTTTGATAAGAAAACATGTGGAAAACCTCAAACACAGAACATGGCCCACAGTGGTTGTTAGATAATATTAACCCCTGTGTTAATTACACATACATTACTTTTGGTCAGGCACCGTCCTGGAAACTAGGGATAGGACAGCAAACAAGATGGTGCTTCCCTCCAGGATCTCATGGTCTAACAAGGGAGAGGACAGGTTAACCCAACATTATGTACTGTGTGTCAAGTTTCAGAATGAGACAGGGCAATATGAGAGTATATAGAGGGAGTCCTAGCCCAGTCATGGGCAGTCAAGGAAAGTTACCCCAAAGAAATGCCTATTAATGCTGTCACCTGAAGGAAGAGAAACAGCTAGCTGGATAAAAGGTAGGAGAAAGCATCCCACATAGAAGAGTGCATGTAGAAAGGTCAAGGGGTGCCTGGGTGGCTCAGTCGGTTAAGCGTCTGACTTTGCCTCAGGTCATGATTTCACATCTCGTGGGTTTGAGCCCCGCATCAGGCTCTGTGCTGACAGCTCAGAGCCTGGAGCCTGCTTCAGATTCTGTGTCTCCCTCTCTCTTTGCCTCTCCCCTGCTCTTACTCCGTCTCTCTCTCAAAAATAAATAAACATAAAAAAAAAAGAAAGGTCTAGAAGGAAAGAGGGTAGGTACTCCAGAGGATTTGAGGGTGGTTCAGTGTGGCTGAGGTGCTTCAAGGCTCACTTCATAAATCCAGGACAGCAAATGTGTCTCACGTCTTCTCCTCCCTCCTATGGATGTGCACATGGACATGCTCACAAAGACTTGAAGACATGACATAAATCAAAGACATACAGGACCTGTGCTTGGCTACTGCTCACTACTCTAAGAACCAGGAAAGTAACTGCAAATAGGAAGAGGCAATACTTACTTCACTTTTAGGAAGTCAAAATTCCCCTTAGGAATTTATCAATGAAGCTTTTTAAACTATCACCTCCAATGACTCCAAGTCAGTTCCTACAGCACAGTCACTGCATACTAACAGTTGGTTTTAGCCTCAGCCAGTTATGGAATAGTAGAGTGTGAAAGGGCCTCTAATCAGGGGGAGGAGGAAGACCAGTTCTCTGGTGGGAGTGTTGGGGGAGGATGGTCCAGGAAGGCCAGGACTGAAGCTGGATTACCAGAGCAGGGGCTGAAAGCATGAGCCCCGGTAGAAGAGGACGTAGACTGCAGGGTGCAGAGGCAGAAATCAGGGCACTAAGCAAGTGAAAGGCTCTGTGTACAGCAAGCTACTTTTTAAAAAGATGTCCTAAATGGACATCAAGACAAATAGGAAGGTAAATCAAGGTAAATAAGGGAGCTGGAAAAGGTGAGGTCCAGAAGCTGAGGCCTGAAATCAAAGAAGCAACAAAACCTCTGGGAAGAAAATGACCCTCTTATGTCTCAAAAAAGGAAAAAAAAAAGAAATTCTAAAGTGACTCCCAGCTAGCTTTTTTAAAACAATCTTATTATGGCCTTGTTTCTACCTTCACAAAATCAAAGCCCAAAGAACACACTGCTAATTTTGAATCATTTTCTATACACATTAAATCACACTTTAAATATTTTAAAGACTTATATTAACTCATTATTCTGGATGATGTACATTAATAAAGCAGCTAAAGGAGATCAGTGGAAAAACTGGGATTTCTCCTAGAGGAAAAAAGCGGCGGTGGGGGGGCGGGGGCGGGGAGCAGCTAGAAAGCTTACAGATGAGTTACATATATTTTTTAAGATGTCCCTGGGCTTCCAGACAACCCTGACGTAAGTGCTTACTTTCCATTTCAAAGAGGCCATGTCTGCCTTGATTAAGAGCTCTGGTGTAGATACAAGTGATATAAATGTCACTGAGTAGACTGGGTTGTTGACCAGTGATGTTTAAAGTGTTAAAGTGATGTTTTTTAAAAATCACAGAAATGGGACCACTAAAGCAGTTAATCTTAAGGATCTCATAATGGATGAAAACACTGACACCTTTTCAAAAAAACATTATATACTTTCCACAATCCAATTAATTTCTACAAGGAAATCACTTTACAGAAACCCATGTTATGCCCTAATTTTTAAACAAGTCAGGATATTGTCCAAAATGTTCAATTTGCATTCAAGGAATAATTCAATTAAGTGGCTAACAGTGACCAACCCCTCTCCAAAGAAAAATAAGATGTGTGAAATTTGAACTGAAAGTTGGGAAACACACTTAAAATGGCTAATGCTTCCTTGTAGAGCAAGGACGCCATGCATTATCATGGCAGTTAAGCAAATGCTTTGGTGTGCAAACCACAAAATCTCCAAGAAGAAAATGATTATCTTCTGTCTCAGGGAGAAAAATCCTGGAGTGAGTTCCAGCTAGTTTTCTTGGTTTTGTTTTTAAATCATTGCCCTGGTTTCTACCTTCAAAAAAAATCAAAGCTCAAATGTTTACTGAATCATTTTCAGTAAACACTAAATGACACCTTAAATATTTATTCTAACTCATAATTCTGGGTGCTATATGTTTAAGCCATTTCAAATATGTTAATTTCAACTTCAGGACACCTCCATTGTCAAGAGAGTATCTTCTCAATTCTGTCAATTTCAGCTAGGTTTCTTTATTTCATTATAAGCAGCAATTCTATATGTCATGAGGAGAGATGAGATTTTAGAGGAGCTTATCTAAAGATGAAATATTTTGAAAAATAACTATTTTAAGTTTATGTTGTCAAACTTGCTATACTCATTACTAACAGAGGATTAATAATGGAAATGTAATTTAATTCTTATGCTAATTTCAGATCTGATGAACAGAAATATTTACAGTAACAAAAGTATTTAACCCAAGAATATCAATTTTGAAACATATAAAGCAATTAAGATTGTTGACATCAGAAAGAATATATACTTTTTAGTTCATCTTTAATAGTTACTCTTTCATGGGGCACCTGCTCAGTCAGTTTCAGTCAATTAAGCATCTGTTCCTTGATTTCAACTCAGGTCATGACCTCACAGTTCACGAGGTTGAGCCCTGCATTAGGCTCCTCGCTGACGGCATGGAGCCTGCTTGGGATTCTCTGTTTCCCTCTCTCTCTGCCCCTCCTCTGCTCATGTGTGCATTCTCTCTCTCTCTCAAATAAACTTAAAATATTTTTTTAAATAAAAACCAAATAAAATTTACTTTTTCATGATGAAAAATGTGATGAAGATAGTATCCTGTGGATATGTAACAGCTCTGTTAACATCTTTTTAAGTCATATTTGTATTTTGTAAATAGGGCATAACGTACCCTGATCAAAGAGTAATAGTACTGCTTTTTTTATATTAAAAAGGTACCTAATAAACAAGGAATCATATATTCCTGTTTTGGTTTTAGTTTCTATGGGGAGTATGAGAAGGAAAGTTGGCAAGGGAGCATAATGTTTACATGGCCTGGAATTTTAAATTTTTTTAATTGGAAGAAAGTTCTATCAGTTATTGAAAAAAATTTCATCACAGATTTATTTACAAGGGATAATTTAAGTAATTTCACTTAGCCAAAATATTTTGCCGAAATTAGAATAAAATAAATAAGTTAAAATCCAATCAAAATCTACATGGAGTTTCATCCATGATAAAAAAATAATTATTTATATTCTTCAATGCTCAAGTCAGAATAAATTTTTTTTCCATCTCCAACAAATTCCATATTAATACACCATGTGGAAAGAGAACATATCTACCAATATTCACTATACTACAGATTCTGCAAGTTTGCAGCAATTACAGGATAATATCTTACAGATGATGGAAACCTTTGCCAAACCAACAATTCTACTAACATGCTTATTTCACCAAATTCTTCAACCCAGACATAAAGTTAAAAATCCACAGGTAAGTAAACACAGCATCTCAGATCAACCAACGACAAGTCTATTTACGCTGACTTTACTCGAAATATTTATTCTTGGACCAGGAAAAGAACACTGAACACTCTAACTTGACATTTATACTCTATTGAAAATTCATCATTCAAAATGGCTACCAGCTGGGAGCCATCTGCAGCCTGCTTCCCCAAAAAACTAGCTCATCTGTGATTTTAGTTTCCTTTTATCAATAGAGAAATAGGTCTATCCTCATGGAGAAGGCTGTTTCAAGTTACTTCAGGTACTAATGGGTTGTGAGTCAATTTGCTGCATTTCACAATGAAAGGAGCTACATGAGAAAAGAGCCAACTAGAAAGCCCTGAAAAGTGGAGATGGGAAAGTAGTGAACTTCTCACACGAGGGGGTGTCTAAAAGCTGGGGATGTTTATTTTGCTGAGACATTAGCAGGCTCTGTTGTATTTCATTTTAAATCCATGAAATGCATCTCACCGATTCAGTTATTTGTCATCTTGAGAACAATTCCTCACATTTGTATAATATTCTTATACATTTCCCATGTATTCCTCACAATAATCTTAGAAATCATATAAGTGTAACCTATTTTGCAGATAGGCATGTGGCAAAGTCCAGTGAGAATCTAAATCACATGACTCCCTGGCAAGGGAAATTTCTGCCCCACTTGGCTTACAAAGTAAGTGAAAAATACCACATATTTATGGAGGCGGGGGGGACATCTGAAAGCCCAACCTCCCAGAATTCCACCATGTAGTGCTCACTAGCAGCAGAGTGGCTGCCCCTCAACACTCTGATTAACTAATGACAGAATAATCCAGAGATAGCCCCAGAATGGTTCAATCCAGGAAAGGATCACCACCTCCATGAACATATGCAGCATATCGGATGCATTTTGGCTGTCACAATGACACAACAGAGGGCCACACTGGCACTCACTGGCCAGGGCTACAGAAGCTGAACTTCCAACAAAGAGCAGGACAAACCCACTCAAGATGTCCATATACACATCCTGGCTTGGCACAGTTCCAAGAGGCATAAAGTTGCCATAGCTTAGGTAAATGGTGCCAATCCCCCAACAAGATTACATTCCAGTTAACAAAGTACATTAATTGTGAGTAGTTGCATCAAATACACATTCTGCTGCCCTCTCTTTCAGGATACAAATCACTACATCTTTATCACTGACCAGTCATGCCACTTCTTTCAAAGTCTGTGGGGGATTACTCACTGCACATCTGTAATCAGTTCATGCACAGATGGCAGATCAAGGAGTTGTACTGACTCCTTGTCTCCCAAGGTAAGAAACAATGACATTTTACAAAAAATGGATAATCAGAAGTGGAAACTGGCCAACCACGATGAAAGTACAGCAAACAAACAGTGATATTGGAAGTGAAATCTGAGTCAAATGTCAGGGGTACAGAATCTGGGATGCTGGGAATGAAGACACCATCGCTATTAGAGAGGCTGTGATATGCAGCCAGAGGAAACTCAGTGCATACAAGCCTAGTGACATAAATAATGAAAGTGGTTGTGACAAAGAGGAGCTGATGCTGGCAAAATACTACACATTAAAGAAACTCTAGGAGATATTTCACAACTTTCAAAGTACAAAGGATGACATGTTGGAGTCGGATCTAGACTTACGGTTACCAAGGCACAGAAAAGATGCTCCCTCAGTATCATACGCTATACAATAAAAAAAAGCACTGTTTCAACTATTCTTTTTCCTTAATTATTTTAATGTGTATTTATTTTTGAGAGAAAGAGAGAGAGAGAGAGAGAGAGAGAGAGAGAGAGAGAGAGAGAGAGCAGCAGAGGGGCAGAAAGGGAAGAAGGCACAGAACCGGAAGCAGGCTCCAGACTCCCAGCTGTCAGCACAGAGTCTGACACAGGGCTCGAACTCATGAACTGTGAGGTCATGATCTGAGCCGAAGTTGGACGCTTAACCAACTAAGCCATCCAGGCGCCCCAAGTTCCAACTATTTTTGACAAGTTTTTTACCAAAAAAAAAAAAAAATGAAATACATTCATTCTCAATATTTCTAACATTTAAATACAGTGCATTAAATAATTGGCTTTAATATCTTCATTTTCCTATACATTTATCACTAACAGAAACTTTTAATATTTTCACAAAAATGTTTAGAAATTTGAACATGTTTAGAACATGTTTAAAAATGTTTAGAACAATGAACATCATTCAAGTTTCCCAGTGATTACTGAAAGCACTCTGCAGTTTCAGCTTGCACAGTCATTTTTATGGTCCCACGTTGCTGTGCAAGTTGAGGACTACCTTTTATGCCCTATTGAGAATAACTGATAAGGGGCTTCACACTGTTCCAACCATAGGCAAGCTTAAATAATTCATTTCTAGAAGTTCAGAGAACTCCCCCTTATCAACCAAAATCTAGCTCAAATATACCCTCCACTCTGAACACTCTCCTAACCCTCCTGGCCAGAAGTCATCTTTCTCTCTCCCCTCCCCACTCTAACTTTGTTGTGGCAACATTATAGTACTTATTTCTTTGCTTGTTTTTCCAATCCCACCAATAAAGTGGCCTCCCAATGGCCAACAAACTGTATCTTGTTCACTTCTAAACATTTGAATCTAGCACTTAGGATCTAAGAAGCATTGTTAAAATACAGTGGAGATAAGAAAGGTCAAAAGGAGAGGCAACAATTATCTAAGACTTTCCAATTACTTGGCACTTGGTAAATCAGACAGAGTAGAGCAGCTCCATCTACACAGTCTCCTTTAACTCATACAAAAAATGGTATCTGTTAGGAATCTGCTTATCAAAATAAATGAACTAAGTCAATATTCCTTAAATGAAAGTAAATTCTGTATCACTGACAGAATTCATTCTCCCAGGGTATTTCTGCATACTAATGGATAAAGAAACTCTCCAACTAAAATGTCTGAGGTGGAGAAGTACAGTGAGTGGCAAGCTGGGCCAAGTATGGGTTGTGGACAGTGGGAAGCCTAAGTTCTGTCATTTCCACTCTAGCCTATGGTTGGCACAGGCTCAGGGGCCCGCATCTGCCCATTGTAAAAGATGAGCCAGATTTCTGTATTAAGTCTCCTGATTTTCTAAAAATTTTTTTAATATTAATTTTTGAGAGACAGAGACAGAGCACAAGCGGTGAGGGGCAGAAAGAGAGAAGGAGACACAGAATCTGAAGCAGGCTCCAGGATCTGAGCTGTCAGCACAGAGCCTGAAGCAGGGCTTGAACCCATGAACTGCAAGATCATGATCTGAGCTGAAGTCACACACTCAACTGACTGAACCACCCAGGTGCCTTAAATCTCCTGATTTCTAAATGTGACCTATTTCAATTATTTAAAAAACACTGTGGGCCAGAGAAAGCATGGACCCTACTACTTTCTGACCTGTGCTCCAAACCAACAAGAATTTTCATGGGGTATGAGTGGGTTATTTGTAATGATCTATGTTAATGAAGAACAGGTTTCTTGGTTCCCCAGGGACATAAGGATCTGTAATTCTTAATGCTATTTCATTCCCCAACTATCACTTTATTATAATTCCCCAGAAAGTTTAAATATATCTTTATCATATCTATTATCACAAGTGTATAATAAAAAGGTTAAACCTGAACTATCTAACTTGTATATAACTTGAATATAATGGTTTAATAGTACATATCTTGGGGAAAAAAATGTAATAGTATTGATATCTCTAACAAAATCAAGTTACCAAACTTTGATTGTTAACTTTCTAGCCTCTAATTTTTCATAAGCCCATTATTCTAGTTACATGATTTCACATTATATGCTTTTTTAGGCAACACATTTTACCATCCACATCACCTTAATCTTCTTCAAGCAAACAATCCTACTTAGCTCAGTAAACCCCAGCAGGATTAATGCTGACTGGTAACGACAGATTAGCACAAAAGCAGATCTATAATGGCATCCCTAAGACATTAATAAGATAAAATTCTATGCAGGCTGTACTGGGTAAATAGGAAACGAAGTACTAGGTTTGAGAGAAGTTTGCTTTAAAAAAGGAATAATGAAGAGGTACATATTGGTTATGTTACTATTGTAACAACTCCAAATATCAGTTGATGAACACAAAAGTTCCTCTCTCCTGTTAAATGGACTGCATAGGTCAGCAAAGGGCTTGGTTCTCCACATTCAGCGAGCCAAGCTTATGGAGGCCTTTCCATTTTATGGCTGCCCATCTAGAATCCATGGCCTCCTATCTCCCTTTGGAAGAAAAATAGGAAGAATCCTGTGCCGAACTTTTACTACCTTGGCCTCAAAGAAAAACACATTACCTCCCTCACATTCCATTGACCATAACTACACACATAGCTCTACCAATTCAAAAGGAGCTGGGTCATGCAGGGGGCAATTAGAGTATTTGCCAGGCATTACTGTCTCTGCCAGATGGTTCTTTATTTTTTAAGTTTATTTATTTATTTTGAGAGAGAGAGAGAGAGAGAGAGAGACAGACAGACAGACAGACACGGACGGACAGGCAAGGAGAGGCAGAGAAAGAAGGAGAGAGAGAATCTCAAGCAGGCTCCGCACTATCTGCACAGAGCCCAATGTAGGGCTCAAACTCACAAACTGCAAGACCATGACCTGAGCCAAAATTAAGGGCTGGAAGCTTAACTGACTGAGCTACCCAGTCGCCTCTGCCAGATCGTTCTTTTAAAAGCTTCAACATCGTATAGTAAAACCTACTCTTGCTCCTTTCAGAATCCAGACTTGTACACATAACCTCCTAAACATATCTCTGCCTTGATATCCCACCAGCTCCTTAGACATGTTTAAACTGTGCACAATCTTCTCCACACAACAGGACATTATAAGTTGTCTATCCAGGATCCAGGAATCAACCTGGTTATCTAATAGAGTGATGCCACTCCCAATGCCAGGGACTGGTTTAAGAATAGGCATGAATAGGCATGAACCTAAAGCTCAACAACAACAAAATAAACTAAGCAACTTGACCCCAAAATGGGCAGACCTGAATAGACTTTCTCCAACAAAGATATACAAATGGCTGATAAGCACATGAAAAGATGCTCGACATGACTGATCATTACAGAAGTGGAAATCAAAAGTATAAACAGCATCTCACACCCATTAAGATGGCTACTATCACACACAAAAAAAGCAGAAAGTGCATGCTGACAAGGATGTGGATAAATTAGAACTCTTGTGCACAGTTGGTAGGAATGTAAAATGGTACAGCTGCTGTTGAAAACAGCAATGTGGAACATGGAACACCAAGAGCAATTCATCAAAAAATTAAAAATATAATTAGCACATTATCTAGCAATTTCACTTCTGGTTATACACCCAAAAACTGAAATCAGAGTCGCATAGAGATATTTATACATCCACATTCATAGTAGTGCTATTCATGATAGTTAAAATGTGGAAATGTAATACAAGTGTCCATCGATGGATGAATGGAAAAGCAAAATGTGGTACATGCATACAATGGAACAGTATGAAGCCTTATAAAGGAAGGAAATTCTAACATATCTACAACATGGATGAACCTTGAGGCATTATGCTAAGTAAAACAAGCCAGTCACAAAAATACAAATACTGTATGATTCCATTTCATGAGAAAACTTACCTCAAGTTGTCAAAATCATAGAGACAAAAAGTAGAATTGTGGCTTGTTTTCAGGGGCTACAGGGAGAGGGCAATGAGGATTAATGGGTACAGAGTTTCAGTTTTACAAGATGCGAAAAGCTATGGGGATGGCTGCTGGTGATAGTTGAACAACAATATGAATGTTTTTATTACCACTGGACACTTAAAAACGGTTAAGATGGTAAATTTTATGTTATGTGGATTTTACCACAATTAAAAGAAGAGGAGTGGCTGGGTGGTTCAGCCAATTGAGCATCCAACTCTTGATTTAAGCTCAAGTAATGATCCCAGAGTCATGGAATCGAACCCTATGTCAGGCTCTGTGCTGAGCATGGGGCCTTAAGATTCTCTCTCTCTCAGGGCCCCTGGGTGGTTCAGTTGGTTAAGCGTCCAACTCTTGATTTTGGTTCAGGTCATGATCTCATGGTATGTCAGACAGAGCCCCTCATCGGACTCTGCACTGAGAGATGGAGCCTGCTTGGGATTCTCTCTTGCCTTCTCTCTCTGTGCCCCTCCCCTGCTCACTTGTGCTCTCTCTCAAAATAAATAAACATTAAAAAAAAATTCTCTTTCTCCCCCTCTCATGTGTGTTCTCTCCCTCAAATAAAAAAAAATTAAAATTAAAAAAAGAAAGAAAGAAAGAATAGCCAGGCATGTGATGCAATTTGGGTGAAAGATAAATAAGAAAAGGTTTGATGGGCACTTTTGAGAATGAAGCTTTCTGGCTTTTTAAAGAGAATTTCTGAAAAGGTTCTCTCTCTCCCACTAGATGGGAAACAAAGACACATGGAGCCCTGACGCTACAAGAAGAGAATCAGCTCTGGGATAAAACTGACAGGGTAGAAGACAGAGCTGAGTCAGAGAACATCTGAGTCCTGGATAACATCACAAAGCTTCTTGATCAACTATCCCTGAAGCCATTACCTGTGCACACTTCAGTAATGAGAGCAGGTACCTGTTCATGTTGGTGAAGCCAGCCTGTTACTGGAAATGGAAAGCATCCCACTGGATGCACATTCCAAACCTGGTCCTCCTTCTGACTTCCACACTTTTCTCTGATATGTGTTCAAAGCTGTCCTCTCACCTCCCATAGCTTCTCCCTCGCTGCCCACACTACTGTACCCAATCAGTTGCACAGACCTAGTGATTCTCTCCCCCAAACTGTGCCCAGAACCTAAAACAACCTTCCATCCAGGTAATTACCACTCCTGAGCATTTCCACAAAGGGCTTCACATGTGGTAGCAGCACTTCCAGCTCTCTCCCCTTCAAGTCGTAAGTGCGGATATTTCCCTCCTCTAAATCCACCAGTGCTTATTCATTATCTCTTAAGTCGGGCACAAACTTCTTGGCCTAACATTAAGGCTGTCCATACCAGGCCACGACCCACCTCTTTGGTTTTACTTTTCTTCAGTCTCCTCTACCTTCATCACCACCACTATCCACTGTCCTGCCCACACCCAATCCCTATGGTTTTCTTGCATTATGTAAGCAGTTCTATTGTTTCATGGTCTCCTGCACTCAATTTCTATCTGTTGTTCATCATAAAGCATAAAAGCAACTTCAAGATCCCCTCAATTTAATACAATCTTTCCCTCCTCTGAGCTGCTATATTGTCTTTCTTATGCCACTTATATTTCTATTTTTAAACTGGATCAACCCCCTTCTAGAATAAACTATCTCTGAGGGAAAAGTCTATTTTACTTATAGTGAACTTGCCAGGTCTTGCAAGGCCTAATTATTGGTAAGTCAATGAAAGTTACACTTTTGACAATCACAAAGAGGATGTCTGGGCATTTCATTTGCAAGACAGTTTTAAGCTTCTAGAAGAACAATCCACTGCCCTTTGAGGAAACCAAAGGTAGAATCACATTATTTTAATAGGATCATATATCTAAATCAAGAGTCCCTGGCTCAGATGTCAACTGGAGTCAGGCAAGGAACAGTTAGGAATGGATGGGCAGAGTGCATGCTTTTAATTCAAATATACATTCCACACACACACACACACACACACACACACACACACACACAGACATACAAAGATTATTCATTGCCCCAAATACATTTTCTCTCATTTTCCTGAAATTCACCACCGCCTTATTCATATTTCCCCTTGATCTATAAATATGGGTACAAGAATTACTCCACCATGAGAAAACCAACAGTGCACTGACACCAACCGTCACAGAATAAGAGGGAGTGGAAGAGCATGTGGCAAACAGGGACACATCACTAGCTCCAACCAGCATGTGTAGACACTGGCCCAAAGTAGCCAGACTTTCCGACTTTCCAAGAAAAGCTATCAAACCAGACTGGCATGTAAAATCTCCTTAATTTTAAAACGCAGCTAAATAACTTACTTAAAAATCACTATTTAGATAAATATGATATGGCCTAAACTAAATGTTCATATACCAAATACAACCAGCAAGCCATTCTCTTGTTTTCTGTTTACCTGAGATGGGTTAAAAGAGAAATAACAGAATGTGGTAATACTCAAAAAGTGAATAGATGGTGCTTCTATCAGAATCAGAAAATCCTGTGCCCCAGGCATTTTATAAAGAGCTGGGCTTTGATCTTAGGAAGAATGAACAGGCAGCTTTACAAGCCAGCACCTGACTACGGGTCTAGGGCATTTGGTGGGGAGGCCCAGGGCTAAAGGCTGCTGGGAAGCTGAGATCAATTAAGCCTCATACAAGGTTATATTCCCTTGCACTTGGTAGAAATTTTTAAAACCACTAAAATTTTCCTGAATTAATGTTAAATTAACACTTCCAAGAGGATGCCAGAAAAATAAAGTATTACCCTGTTGAATTTGGTACAGCATGACAGAAAATATCTACTGTACTATAAATGTATTTTTCTGCAAAAGTAATTTTAAATATTTCTGATATAGGAAAAAGTATAGAGCTCATAAAAAGTTATGAGTAATATTCAAAGGATTTATACATTTCAAAAATTATTTTAATTGATTATGAAAATTTCCAAAGAAGCTACTCCGGAGACTTAAGTGCACTAATGATGTCACAAGGGAGACTTGGAAAGACAAACATACAGATATACTAAGGTTTCATTCATTTGCAAAAGTGTAGAATTAGATTTGGCAATATTTCAGATGTCTTCATGTGATTCTTAGAATAAAAGTTTCAAACAGTTTTTCCCTTGTGAATTTTCAGGTTCTTAACATCTAAAAAGAATCCAATTAAAAACCACCAAACTTTCCAAATGCTGGTTTCAAGAAATTAAGATTCTTTCGATACAACTCAAATTCCAAAACCTATTCACACCTGATAAAATGGCATAATTATCCTATATTATGAAATATGAACCAGTTGGTGAGGTATATTTTTACCATTATGCATTCATTCATTTATCAAACAAGGTAAGTATGAGACACTATGCTCAACCTATGAGCAACAACGATGGACAGCTATGGCCACTGCTCTCACAAGGCTGATATTATACTCAGGGAAACCAACAACCAACCCTTACACCCTTAACTACAAAGTGTAAGAAGTTTCATGAAAGAAACTTACATGTTGCAATGATCTCACCTAACATAGAGATGCCATGTAGTCTATTAATCAAGGGAAGGCTATGCCTTGATGAAATGAGCCATAATATGAAGCATAGTTACATCAAAGTGGGTAATGAAAATCATGCCTGGGAGAGGGAGCAACATTCATTCACTTTTAAATATATTTACTGCATGCCAGATATGTGTCAGTCATTGCAGTAAACATTACGCATAAATAGTGAATAGAATTTAAATAGTCCCTGATTACACTTATAATCTACTGGGGGAAATGAACAAGTATAATAAAATAAATCTACTGGGAGAAATGAAGAAAAGGCAGCAGGAAGAAATCATTTTTTAAGTGTGGTAGGGGTTAAAAAAGAACAGGATGCTCTGAGTCAGAACAGTAAGAGGGGCAGTACTTTATACTACATGAGACGATCTCTGAGAGCGTCACTGAAAGATGCCAAGAAAAACATAAAGAGCATTGCAAGCTGAGAGTACAATACAGCACAAAGGCCCTGAAGCAGGAGGGCACTCAGTGTTAAAGGTCTGAAAGGCAACCAGAAAGCAGGAGGAAACAGCAATAGGTTAGGCAGAGAGGGTAGTAAGGGCCAAGTCCAAAGCCTGGAGAGTCACGGTAAGGGGGTTGGATCTCAATATAAAGAGCTAGGAAGGCAATGAAGGGCTTTAAGCCTTGGAGGAACACTACCGTATTTGTCTTTTACAGATCACACCGAAGAAGGCAGGACTGGGAGTAGAGAGAAGAGCTAGGAGGGCATTGCAACTGTCCAGCAAGAGATGATGAGAGTGTGGAGAAGGGTCAGGATGGCATAGACAAAGAAAAATGAAGCAAATCAACATATACTGAGGATGGAACTGACAAGACTACTGATTGATTTGATTGGGGAGGAGTGATGAAAGAGGAGTTATCAAGTTGTCAATCAGGTTTCTGGTTCAAATAACTAGATGGCTCATGCAATCACCGAGACTAGAAGAAAGAAAGAGACCAAATGAGACTAAGAAAATAAAAGTTTTAGTTAAGTTACATTTTTGAAGTCTATGAGCCACTCTAGTAGATTTATAGCCAAGTGGAAATATCAGGCTAAGGTGATAAGAATCTAGTGATCAGAAGGAAAAAAAATTAATTGGAACTATAAATTTGGAATTAGATATTTTAGATCATGGAATCTGAGACTCTCACCTACTAAAGACAGAAAAAACAAAGGTCCTCCCAATTTGGGTGTGAAACTAACCTTGAGACAAAGTAGAATGGTAAGTAGAATGGAGGTCAGGGGAAAAGGGAATAGGTATTGTTTCATGGTCACGAAGTTTCGCTTTGGGAAGGTGAAAAAGTTCTGAACATGGATGGTGGTGACGGTTGCAAAACAGGGTGAATATACTTAATGCCACTTAAAAATGGTCAAAATAATCTTACGTAGTGTGACTTTAATAAAAAAATAAACTAAACCTCAAGAATTCCAACATTTAGACATTGGGTAGAACATGAGATGCTGAAAACACCAGGGAGGGAATGAGCTTCCAGAATGGTAGCAAACAATGATGAAGTCATAGAGAACAAAGGGAAAACTCCAGACTAATCCCCACACAGGAGAGTCCCTTAAAGAAAGAAGAACTGAAAGCTCCTGAGAAATTAAGTCAAATGAAAGACTTCAAAGTATCCCTTGGAATTTTAAAACATCAGTGGAAGGGTAAGTGCAGGAGTTGGAGTGAGTTGAGAAGTAGAATATGATTAGATGACTTTTTAAAGAAGTTTTGACTCTGACAAAAAGCAGAAAAACAAGAGGGTGGCTGGAGAAGAATGTGATGCCAAGGGAGATATGACAGTTCTAAGGAGCCTACTCCCAATGTCCGCTTTCTCCCAATTAGAACCCTCAATTTTCAGCTGGGCACATGGACACCTAAATTAAGTACTCTGACTTCCTCGAAGACAGGGATGGCCAGAAAACTAAGTTCTGCCTAGGGATGCTAGGAGATTCTAGGGAATCCAATGATTCAATATGTTCTGTCCCTTCTTCCATCCAGCTCACTAGACTGCAGTTCCAACTTGGATTATGAAGATAAGGGCCATAAACTAGGAGTGGGAAACTGTGTAGGCAGAAGCACCTTGATTTGCTAAGTCTTTGGGAAGCACTGTCACCACACCAGGCCTGTACTATGAGACGTAATCTTCCAACTTATTAAATAGCAATCATTTGGGTTTGCTTTGATTTTCTGTTTCCATAGACAACTCTAACCTCAACTAACATAGGCAGTTTTTATCTTTAGTATGTGAGCCAACAGAACACAATTGTGTGAAATGAGGATGGTCCAACTAGAAAGCCTGACTCATGACAGAGGGGGGCAGGATCTAAAGAGAAAAGCATGAGAGAGATGCAAACCCAGCACAGCTAGAAAGATGAGACTAGGTAAGATGCAGGAGGAGTTCAATCATGCAGAGACTTGCAAAGTAGGATAAGGATTTTACTTTTTTATCTTAAGAGCACTGGGAAACTAGATATTTTTAATAGGTAAGTAACATAACCTAATGTGTATTTTTTTTCAAAGATCACTGACAGTAATTTGAAGAAAGGAATGAAGTGAGGGCCAAGACAGGTGGCAAGGAGACTAGGTAGGAAGTTGTTTTGACAATCCACCTGAAATACAGGGTTGGGCAAGATAATGATTATGGCCTATGGCAGAGTGAGTAAATGTGAAGACAGCACTGGCAGCACTTTGTATGTGTTATGCATGACAGATCAGGGACAGTAAGCAGTCAAGGATGACACCCAAGGTTACGACCTGGACAACACTGTGAATAGTGGTATAGCTCACTGAATTGGGGACTTGTGGAAAAGCTAAACACTTGGGTAAGTTCAATTTTTAACATGCTAATTTATAAGTTCCTGAGACAACCAAGTGTAAATAAATACCCAGCAAGTAAAAGACTTGTTCTCACTAGCTTATTCATAATAGTGAAAAACAGGAAATAGCCAGGTGTCCATAAACAGGGAAACAGATTACCTGTGATATGCAATGTAATCCAACTCACGATTAAAAAGGAACAAACTACTGATATATTAATGATAGGAGGAATCCCACAAACATAATGCTCAGTGAAAGAAGCCTTATACCATAAAGTACATACCACGTGTTTCCATTTGTATAATATTCTAGAACAATCATTGATGAAAAAACTCAGAAAAGTGGTTGATACAGTAAATTGGGGGTGGATCTGGGAGAGGGGATAGGAGGAAACTGTTTCAAGTAATGGTAATGGCTTATATCTGCATAAGAGTTTGGGTTACACAGATGTACACATTTGTCAAAAAACAATGAATAGTACATTTACTTTAACAACGACAAAACACTCCAAATATTGAATGCTGATTACTGGTATGCATGGTGAAGGGGTGAAGTGTGCTGATGTCTGCTTGCTAGTCTGAAATGCAACAAAAAAATAAGATAGATTGATAAATAAATAGAAGGATAGATACATCCATATGAGATAAAGCAAATATAAAGAAGTAATTGTAAAATTTAATTAGTGGGTATATGGTAATCCCTGCGTCTTACAACTTTTTTGTATTTTTATAATAAAATGTTAGAAAAGCTTTAAGTAACTAATCTACACTTCTTTAAAAGCACTAAAACTTAATAATAATAGATTCAAGCACACATCTTCCTCCTACTTTTCCTTCACGTCTTCACTATTATTGTGAATCTATAAATGTTCACTACTATAGAATTCATAACCAATTCAACCACAAAGAAATCTTATCATTTTAATACCATTTGAAATCATTACCAAGTATCTAAAATATGTACTTTGCAGAAAAATACTTAAATAGAAATATTTTACCACATTTTAAGCAATGAAACCATGATAATTCAGAATAAAGAAACAGGAAAATTTCAGCTAATACAGGGAAAATAATGGTCATTCTGAATCATGTAACATTTTAAGGGATACTGTTTTCTTACTTCCATACTTTGGTAGCTCTTTAGGACCCATTTAATAAGGAAATAACTATCACTGGCATACCAAATGTCACACTGTTATTCATTAATGTATTTTTAAATGTCTCCCTAGGAATACTGTTTATATCCTTAATTTCCATTATCAAACCCAAATTCTTTCCCTTAAAGAAAACCCTTAGGTCTTTCTTAGCAAAAATTAGCAACTAAAATTACTTAAAATTATTAGAGACTTAGTTGCATTTTACTAAACATTTATCCTCAAAGAATAAAGACAAATTGTCTTTTTTTTTCCCTTGAAATGAGGCCTACTGAGGGTGATTCAACCAAGGAAGTATTTTAGGAACTGGAATCCTGAGGAGTGAGGCAGAACTCATGGGAGAGCTGAGGGGAGTTGATGACATTCAGTAACTTCTAGAGCGAAGTTCTGGGAACTACCTGGGTCTGGTCTGAAACCTCATGGAAGGACTGGGTTAAAAACAACAAGGTGGTTGCTGAGGCTAGGGGCTGGGATTGGATGGGCATGAGAGCCTAGATGGTTTCTAGAGGCAAGAGAAGCTCAAGACTGGGGTTTGTAGGTGGGCGTCTGAAAAAGTGTTCCAGAGGACAGTGACCATGATAAGAGACCATAAAGAGCAGGCAAAGGTGGAAGAGCACAATGTCCATCCTGTGGCTGAACTACACTCCCAGGTGCTGCTTCTGAGCCTTGTGTTCCTACTGGCCCTTGCTGATGCAGAGCATCCATTTAACTCTGCCTCCTTGTTACCAGGAACCCTCCCCACCAACTCCACTGGCTCCTTCGGGCCAGGCAGGCAGATAGGAATGAGACCCAGGCCCTTACTTCCCCTCTGGGTTGCAGTAGGGCAGCATTTCTTTGGGCTGGTACAATGCAGAAACAAGCATTAGAGCCACCAACTCATGGGTGGTAGCTGGGTGGTAGCCAGGTGTGTAGCAGGGAGGTGATAAAAATGGTCTCCAGTTGGCTGACCTGCACCATCAGAGAAGAACACAGGACAAAGGAGATACTGATGAGGAGGATGCCAGTGTCTGGGAATAAGTCATTTGTCATAAGCAGAAAGACAGTGTAGTCCAGTAGCAGTGCTGTCTTGAATGGGGCATGATTCTCTTTCTGCTGGTAGGTAGAAGCTGAAGGCATGGATGACAGCCAGAAAGCCACTGGATACCAGAAGGATACCAGAAGCCTCATCATATATAGGCTGGGATTGTGCCTTGATGGCTACCTGTTGAGATCAAAGACCTGAAGGTGAGTGTGCAGGTCTGTTCATCAAAGGGTAAATGGAAGATAGTCCATATTACATATGCTGATGACTCATACTGGTTTATCTAATCTGCTACAACCTTCACAGGTGACATAAGCTATGTGACCTGTAGGTACCTAATCCACATCTATGAACTCAATGAAGATAACTGGAAGTCATAGCTCCTTAGTTGCCATGCTGAGCTTCCTGATGCCCCCATATTCCTCTGGATTCCACCTGATGAATGGATTGTACCAGACCATAATTAGCCACAGGAATTATGTCATCAGTTAAAGCTATGCATCACCCACTTCCAGGATGTCAGACAGGGTGATGGAGATGTAGACATGAGTGGGGATGCTGTAGTTGATGGCTGGATGGAAACTTTTCTGTTAAACACTGCTTAGAAAATAATAGGGACTCCCCCCACTGCTGGTCAAAGCCTGAGTGATTGGTAGTAAAATGGTCTCCTCTTCCTTGAAGCAGCCAGTGGAGAATAAGGCAGAGGAGGAATCCTTTCCCATGCAGCCAATCTCTTTCCATCTTCCTTTCCTTGGCTCTTTTCTGGAGACATAGCAACAATATTGTTCCTAACAGACCACAGGCCACACCTTGAGTGCTGGCTCAAATTATCCCTTTAATTAAAGCTTATGAAATGATTTTTCAAAACCAACTACCAATTAAAAAGCTCAAAATCAACTCTCATTCATTTATTATTTTCAGGTGATACAGAGAGTTTCTAACATGGCAAGCACAACTATAGATAATACTATAAGAAAAGAGTTTTCATTTAGTAGCACAAGTGTTTTAATTACATATTCATATACACTGTGCTTGGGATATTTTGTTGCTCATTTTCAGTACACGAAGTCTTTAACATACAGTCTGGTGAATATTCTAAGACAAGTAGCTTTCCTTACAGTACATGCCATCAACTTAGACTTTAACTGTACAAAACATTTTTTAATGTTTATTTATTTTGAGAGAGAGAGAAAGCATGAACCAGGGAGAGGTACAGAGAGAAAGAGAGACAAAGATAGAGAGAGAGGGAGGGAAAGAGAGAGAATCCCAGGCAGGCTCCTTGCTGCCAGTGTGGAGCCTAACATGTGGCTCCATCTCACAAACCATGAAATCATGACCTGAGCAAAAATCAAGAGTCAGACACCCAGGCAACCCTATACTAAACTTTTAAAATACCTTTTAGGGGCGCCTGGGTGGCTCAGTCGGTTAAGTGTCCAACTTCGGCTCAGGTCATGATCTCACAGCCCTGTGTTGGGCTCTGTGCTGATAGCTCGGAGCCTGGAGCCTGCTTCAGATTCTGTATCTCCCTCTCTCTCTGCCCCTCCCCCACTCGCATTCTGTCTCTGTATCTCTCAAAAATAAATAAACATTAAAAATCTTTTTAAATAAATAAAATACCTTTAAACGTCAAAAGAAAGGTATATTAATCTCTCAAGTAAACATTTAGATACTATGTCTTTTTCAGAGCCCCACTGTTAAAGGAAAAAAGAAATAGCTAAATGAGCCTAATGTTGGTCCTAAGTCCTCAGTTGTTTTTTTTTTTTAATTTAATTTTAATTCCAGTACAGGTAACATACAGTGTTATATTAGTTGCAGATGTACAATATAATGATTCAACAATTTCATACGTACAACACCAAATGCTCATCACAAGTGCACTCCTTAATCCCCATCACCTATTTCTCTCAACACTCTACCCATCTCCCCTCTGGTGACCATCAGTTTCTTCTCTATAGTTAAGAGTCTGATTCTTGGTATGTCTCTCTTTTTTTTTTCCTTTGCTTGTTTGGTTTCTTAACTTCCACATATGAGTGAAATCATATGGTATTTGTCTTTGACTTATTTCACTTAGCATTATACTCTCTAGCTCCAACCACGTCCTTGCAAATGGCAAGTTTTCTTTTTTTGTTATGGCTGAATAATATTACATTTATCCATTCATCTATCAACGGACACTTGGGCTGCTTCCATAATTTGGATATTGTAAATAATGCTGCTATAAATACAGTGGTGCATGTATCCCTCTGAATTCCAAGTTCTCAGTTTTTAAATTCTTCCCTGGCCTGATCAGAAAAAATATTGAACTAGGTACAGCCACAAGTTTTAGAGAGGGAAGAGAAATCTTGTTTTACAAGTTGCTGGGTTTTGCTTTGCACACTGTAACCAGCCTAAAGCAAAATGCTTTCCATAAATGTAAACAAACACCAAACTCCATTTCATCAATAAAACCAAGTTTTCCCAAATAAGAGAATGTCAACTCACTCCATCCATTTTAAACTGATGCAATCCTTGGAATGTGTGTTTGTTAAAAGGGCAAATGAAATGCTGTAAAGCTCAAATGTGACCAGTGGAATACAGGCTGTTGTGTTAAAGGAAAATTTTGAGTTTTTCAACCAGGGTCAAACAGAAAGGTGAGATGCAGAACACTGTAAATTTATCTGGAAAAAAATTGAGTGGAAAGTGTAAGTTTTAAACATCACTGATATTTTCCTTTTCTTTTATAAGGTCATTCAAGTGAGCATCAAAGCTCACATAAGAAAAATTCACAGAGGAAAAGGCAAGGAAATGTCTTCGAGAATGCTCTTTGTATAAATTGGTATATCTGACCCAAGGCAATAATGCAGTGACCAAAATCAGAGCATCTAAAGATAATGTAAAACTTCCACTTTTTCAAGCTAAAATGATTCAGGGAATCTTTTAAACCAAGTTTTACTCCCAGTCTCTATCCTGTGCATTCTGTTAAAAAGTGAAAGACCATAAAATTTTCAATTCTGTGTTTACTGGCAAACTTATTATTTATTATGTTCACAAAAAAATTAATTTACAGCAAACCAAGATGATACAATGGGGAAAAAAGCCGTTTATTGAGTACCTGGTATGCACCAGCACTTCACAAACACAAATACACATGAGCTCCACTTTCTCCATACAACCTTATAAAGCAGGCATGATCCCCATTTGACACTTGAAAAGCACATTTGGAGAGATTAAAGAACTTGCTTAGGATCACACAGCTGAGTCTGGAGAGGCTTTTATTCCTGGCTCTACAATTAACTAGCTATATGTTCTTATCAGTATAAGTCACCTGACACTCATATGCAAAATAAAAGACTTAACTGAATATTTTAACTACATTAAGAGGTGATTTTGATCTTTTAGAGACTGGTAACAGATGGTCAGACATCCTAATTTCCCTCTACCTCTACCCTTCCTTGTCTTTATCCAATTTTACTATTCCTCACTCATTCCACAAGAAGGTAGGGAAGGGAGTTGTGCCCTCCCTCTGCCCCCCCCCCAAAAAAAAGAGTACTTAAAAGTTTTGTTTTACTTAAAAAAAATTTTTTTTAGAGAAAGAGCACATGTGCGAGTGGGGAAGGGGCAGGGGAGAGGGAGAGAAAGAGAGAAGGAAAGGGAGAGAGAGAAAGAGAGAGAATCTCAAGCAGGCTCCACATTCAGTGTGGAGCCCAATGAGGGGCTCAGTCTCATGGCTGTGAGATCATGACCTGAGCTGAAATCAGGAGATGGACACTTAACTGACCGAGCCACCCAAACACCCCAAAAGTTTTGTTTTAGATGGCTGATAACACATCTTTTAAAGGAGAAAAATCTCATATAGAGAAGTTAAAACTAATTCCTAAAACTAGAGCATTAAAGACTTTACCCTGTACTTTTTCATAATTACAGTGAACAAATGAGAACTGACTTCATAAAATTCCCTCAAATGCCTGACATCTTTGCTTAAAAATAAAAAAAAATATATTACTGTGCTCCCATAACAAGTTTGGTAAAGAACCATCATAGTAGCTAGTAAGAAACTGTGTGTCTAGACTAAATTTAAGTCATTCTTAACAAATTACCTTTTTTTTTTTGACTTAAGTACAGTTGACACACAATGTTGCATTAGTTTCAGGTGTATGACACAGTGATTCCACAAATCTGTACATTTATGCTCTGCTCAGCACAAGTGTTAGCTACCATCTGTCACCATACAATGCTATTATACTACTTTACAAATTAGCTTTTAAAGGACTAGAAGGCCAAAGAGAGTTAAGTAATTCCTTCTATATCTTGTTTATAATCTACAGAGGTACAAACTCACAGCAATTAATTAGAAAGTAAAATTCTAGTTTGGTAAGTAATAATCTGTGCCTTCCTTGAAATTGACAAGCTGAACTGAACTGAGAATTTTCCATTGGCCCTAATCACAAACCTCTTACTTGTTTATTATTGAAAAGTCAGAAAAAGCCATCACTTCCAATATATTTGTCAAAGGGGGTTATTTATTAAATAGAGAAGAGAGATTAAACATGAGCAAATGCCTGAGATATTTTTACTATTTTACTAATTCCTTGCAAGGGGGTGCCTGGGTAGCTCAATGGGTTAAGGATCCGACTCTTGATTTTGGGGCCCACATGATCTCACAGTTCATGAGATGGAGCCCCTCATTGGGCTCTGTGTTGACAGCATGGAGTCTGCTTGGAATTCTCTCTATCCCTCTCTCTCTGCCCTTCCCCAGCTCATGCTCCCTTGTACATGTACTCCCTCTATCTCTCAAAATAAATAAGCATTAAATTAATTAATTAATTAATTACAATAAAATTCCTTGCAGGGAATAAATCAAGGGAAAAATATAGGGAATAATTCGCCAGGTATTTAAGAGAGGAAGATGACAACATTAACATTTGAATGCCTACTATGTGACATGACAGGGAGGTTTTATGTAGATTGCTTTGCTTAATCAGTCTATTTTTGTAATCCAGTACAGTTAACATACAGTGTTATACTAGATTCAGGTGTACAATAATCATACTCTAATTTAGTCCTAAAAAAGGTAGGAATTATATCGCATTCAACAGGTGAAGAAAGAGACTCAAAAACTAGGTAATTCGTTCAAGGTCACACAGCTAATAAATGCTGGTGTATTTCCAGCTCAAATATATTTGAATATATACTTAAATGAAAAGTCTAAGCTCTTTATACTACCCCCCCCACCTTCTCTGTGCTTGGTCAGGGGTTTCAAAAACTAAAAAGTCACATTCAGCAACCTATTAAAATTTTAGTTTTGGCTGAAGAAAAAAGAACCATGTGATTATGATACGCTATATCAACTGCTACACCAAAGGTATGAGAAGATAGCATATACAAGTTGTGCTTGTAGAAAAGGGTAAGCTGGACATTCAGATAAAGCTATTTAAGTAGAAAACATCTTAAATAAAAATATATTTTGCTAAATAAGAATATCCCTTAGATCAGAAGTGATAAGAAATAAATAAGTGAAGGCTAGAGTCAGCATTTGCCATAGAAATGTCTCTTACCTCATGGCCTATAGTGTGGATTTTAACAAACCAAGTTCAGAGAACAGAAAATAAATTTCACAACAGAAACACATAAAGCCCCACCCAGAGACTGAAATATAAATTCCCCCTTAGTGATCAACAGTAGAAATGAGTGTCTGGCTTTGCCTCAGTGGAATGAGAAAAAAGAAAAACGTCTCCTGAGAATTCCTAAATACAAGTCTATATTCATGCACTCTTGGTGACAGAATTAAAAAAATTTTAAAGCAATTTAAAAGTAGTGTTCAAAGAAGTCTCATGGATAAAATTCTAATGTACATGAGCTTACAATAAAAAAAAAATCACTACAGGTACAAGGGGAAAAGCCATGAGTAGTGATTTATTACAAGTATGTTGAAGGAACAAGATACTATCAAAACTAATCATGCAGATTTTAAAAATAATTAGTTATAAGGACAGGAACACTGAGTAAGTCCCTTTCCTAAAGCTCAGGCACATAAGACCTACCTAAACCTGAGGCTGGGGGAGAAGGGAGCATACCAATCCACCCTCCACCCACCAAGAACCTTGCACCAAGTAACAAGCAGCAGCAGCAGCAGCAGCAGCAGCAGCAGCAGCAGCAGCCCACTGCTGGGGAAGAAGCAAGAACACGGAGAGAGCTGGGGGCCCAGGTATGCAGTGTGGACTGAAAACCGAGGGTAGATTAGGAATGCTGAGAAACCCCTAATGCACTGAGACCTCCTACTAAGCTCAAGGTACTAGTAGTTTAATACTGGAGAAATCTGAAGTCTGTGTTGGACTCAAAGTAACTATAGCAGCAACAAAATTCAAATCTAGCTCAACTACTGATAATACTGACACAAATGCCTATATCAACAGCCTGAAGGAAAGACAGAATTGGCCATTTATGGGTATTATTTACCCCGTCTCCATTGTTCTTTAGGACACAAAACCTTATATTCAGTTAAAAAATTACTAAACACAAAAAGGGAAAATTAAACCATTGCTAACAGATGACCTGGTCAACAGAACCAGACTCCAATATGGCCCAGGTATTGTAAATAAAACAAGGGACATTTAAAATCATTATAAATATGATAAGAATCTAATTGAAAAAAAAAGATCAACATGTGCTTATGGTGGTGAGGGATTTACCAGAGAGATGAAAACTATGTAAAGGATCAAATAAAAATGCTTGAAATGCAGAACAAAGTCATAGACTGGGGAAAAAAAATACTTACAAATCATATGTCCAATAAAAGACTTGTATCCAAAACTCTTAATACTCAGTAAACAACCCAACAACATAGTAGCAAAATTTTGAACACTTAACAGAAGTCATAAGAATGGCCAATAGTCACATAAACAACTGTTCAACATCAATCTTCAAAAAAACATAAATCCATGATGAAAAACTGCTACATATCCACTAGAATGGCTAATCTTAAAAAGATAGACATTACCGAGTGCTGGAAAAGCTGTAAACAATGGTAATTCTCATACATTGCTGGTGGGAATCCAAAATTGTAGAGCCACTTTCTGATTGAAATGAAACATATACTTCCCAAAGGAGCCAGCAATTCCATTCCAAGGCATTTACCCAAGAGAAATGAAAATATTTGTCCACAGACCTGTATGTGGATTTCACAGCACATTCATTTATAATAGCTATAAAATGTAAACAATTCAAATGTTCATCCACTGGTGAATGAACAAGAAATACTCTAGTATATCTACACAACAGACTACTATTCAGAACCAAAGCAATAAACTATAGGTACACTCAACAACCTAGATGAATCCCAAAGATTTAGTCTAAGTTAAGACACAAAGTACTAAACACTGTGTGATTCTACTTATATGACATTCTGAAAAAAGCAAAACTGCAGCGAGAGAAACAGATCAGTGGCTGTCAGGTACTGGAAGTTTATGGGAAGGAAACTGTTCTTTTAATGAAAACTTCTAAATTGCATTTTCAAGACATGTAAATACAAATAAAAATATCTTTCATTTGTTTATTCAAAAAATATTTACCGAGCGCCCACAATGTAGCAGGCACTATTACAGACACTGTACCAAAAAAAGTTTCTTTTAGTTGCACAAGTATGAATTTTCAGAAGTGATGGGAACAAATGCAACAAAAACTCATTTAATACAAGTTTTCTACATGCTTATTGAATGTTGTCAGAACTCAATACTCCAGATTCTCACAAAATATCCTATATATTCGCATGCTAGTTTGTTACAAATTTATTAGGGTGAACCATATGAAACTGCAATGTAATCAACAAAACATTTCTTTCCTGTATTCCCATAGACAAGAACTAAGAAGCCAGGGGAGTCATCACTGGTAATGTCACACCTTCTCCTCATTGTAATGCAAAGTACTAGCTTAGTTTCTGGTCAAAACACCTGATATTTTTGGTGAGTGTTTTTTGTTTTGTTTTTTCACTTGTTAGGAACTTTCCCCACATCTGGACTGAAATGTGTTATTCATCTTGTAAACAGAGATGATTGCTATGGAGACTTAACTGACCTCTGGTTTCATGTTTCTAACATAAGAACTAAAGGACAACAAAATTACTCCCATTTTTAGTTAAAAGTCTTATACTTAGCTTCCTTATCATTAGTGGAAAACATGAGGTTTAATTCATTCTTAATTCAGGCATTTTAAAATAGACTATTCCTATGAAAAATAAATACACTTTCCAGAATCAAAAAATGACATGAAATACCATTTTGTTAAAGAATCTATTTTAGATAGTATAATTCATGCAGATAATTTCAGGAAAAAAATACAATTTTTGCACTTTAACACTATCTTAACTTTTTTTATAACCCACTGGGACATTTATATCCTTTTGGTAGGATATTTTCATGACCTGCATTGATAGTATTCTGGCCTGTAGAGGGGCTAATAATTAATTCCAGAGTCACTAAAGTTTGCTTCAGACCCACTATATGACAGCTGCCACTCAGCATAAATGTACACACTATGGATGATGAGAGCTACATGACCATCTGTGTCTCACAAAGGACCTCATTACAGAGAAAACAATGAACAGAAATTTAGAATGTAAGAGGTGGAACTTTTTATCCCTCATATTTCATAACAATTATTTATAATTCCAAAATATGAACATTCTCAATGTTAAAAAGTATATTTCTCTACTTTTCCAATTTTTTTCAAACTCCACTCTAATTTTTATGTTTTTGCTTTCTTGATTTCAATCTTTCAAAACCCTAACAAATCAAAGTTACAGAATTTAATCTTTGGTCAAACGAATCATACTACAAATCCTCATATTTAAAAATCCAAATCCTATCAGATTTTAAATCTGTATAAATTCAATAATACTTAATCCAATTTTTTAAGTAAGTGAATTTTTACTTGAAGTACTCAGTTACCCTCCAGCTGACTTCAGGTATTTTCCACTACGTAAGAGATTATCTAAGGTAAACCTGTGCCATATAACCTTTGCATAAATGAACTTGTGCCAACAAATGAACAAAATCTGAGCATGGCATACAAAGGTAACTCTATACCTTAATTTTAATTGTTTAAACCTAAACATTGTCGATAATAGCAACCAACTTAACAATCTTTAGAAAATGAAAAACAGATGAAAAGTCTTAGATCATCATGAATCACACAGCAATGGAATTTAGCTTTAGATCACTCCTAGGATTCTTCTAACTATAATGGGGTTTAGGCTTTGATATTTACAATCTAAGCCAGTGGCTCCAGACTACTTCTGCCTTCAGATTTCCTGAAGGCAATGAGGTTAGGATAAGGAGTGCAATTAGGGTAGGGGTGCCTGACCTCTTTAAATGCCATATCTAAGCTCCAGGGAGAAGGAACATGGAACCTCTTGATGACAATGCCCCTGAATTTGGTGAAGAAGCAGGAAGAAGCATGAGAGATTTCAGAAGCGAAAAAAAAGTCCAAGATCAGTATGTGAGCCTTTTTAATGTCACACATTTGAAGAAAAGAATCTCCTCCTTAAAAAACCTGACAGCGCCAGGTTGCTACCAATAACCGGGTCATGTCATTTTAGAAACCACATCCTATTACCGCTAAGGAAATTTAAAACATTAAAATAAAAATCCAGCTATCAATACCCCACTATAGTCTCACGATTAGTAAAAATTTACCTCTACTCCATGTATGGGAGAAATGGACAAATTGTAAAAAGAGAAGCTGACAATAAATATATATTTGTTAAATCTCAAATACTTCATGAGGAAAGAATACATGCCTTGAAATTTAAAAAGACAATGCATGTAACATGTTAAATACAGTGATCTTCAACTTGCAGCACATTAAGTCACTTAGACGGACCTTTTCTTTTTCCCTTCCCTTCTCCTCCTCCCTGGCATGAAGATGAGAAAGACTAAGGAAATAGCACCATGATGGGAGGGGGTGCTATGAAGAGGCATCTTAGGCAGCATGCCTGGCAGCTAAGGAAAGGGGTTAGGTGAGGGGAGCACAAAGGTGGCAGAGGAAGGAGGATTCCTGAGTGATTGGAATATTGATTACATGAAGCAGAATTAATTAACTGGACAAAAAAGTAATATACTGAGGATAATGGGAGCCAGCTTTCTCAATTTCTGAAGAAGAGGGAAGGCTAGAAAAAGCACTGGAGGTACTGGGTTACAATTTGAATTATCAGAATAAACATATCTTTCTAAAGTTATACAGATCCAGGTATAGAAATAGCACAGATATACATGTGTGTATTATGTATACACATATACATCTCCTAGTTCTGTTTGCTGAGAGGGTGTAGGAGCAATGACACACTGAGACCCAGATTGTAATTCTAGTTACCATAATCTACTCAAAAGAAGGAGGGTCAGGACAGGGAAGTAAAAGACAAGCCTGGAACATCTTGTCCCAATGCTCAAAGAATGATAGGAATGTGTCAAAAGCAAACAAACAAAAAAACAGGAATCAATTAGGAAAGGCTCAAATCTAGGACAATTTTGGGTATCAAAATAATGAGATTATCAAATTATAATCCACTGAATAAAAGGGTAATTCATAAATCCATATTGATATGAATAAGCAAATGAATAAATAAATAGGGAAGAAAGTTCTTTCTTATAGAATATCAACTAATAGATGTGGCTGAAACATTGAAAATAATTATCATTCAGTAACTATCATGGTAGTCTTAAAAAAAAAAAGCCAGGTGGAGATTTGATGAAGAACAGGATATTGGCATAATATGGGAACATCTCACAAAATACTAGTTCAATAGAAAGGGGATAATGGTGATAATGGAGAAAGTAGTGTTTACCAACTTGAGAAAGTGATCATATTTAATATTACTTACCAGTGGTGAAACAGATTGACACTATATGTTTCCTGATGTGATACACTGAAAAGAGCATGGTGCCATTCCTGCCAGGAAAGCATGGCCTGAATCTGGTCATGAGAAAACACTGGATGGTTCCAACTGAGGGTTGTACAGAATGAAAGGCCTTTCAAAAATAGGGAAAAGACAGAGGAATAGATTCTAAACTGAAGAAGACTGACACACATGATATCTAAATTCAACACATATTCTTGCATATGGTCCTGGACCAGGCAGGGAAAAAGACACACTACTGGGGGCATTTGGTGAAATTGGAATGGGATGTGTGGATTGCATGGTGGTTTTGTGTAACACTGATTTCCTGACAATAACAGACAATTGTCCACGCCTTCCCATCTTCTCTCACTGTGCTGTCTCTGGTAACAGTACCAACCTCCTCATTTAGGGGTGATGGAACATGTCAGAAAAAGCCTACACAGATTAACAGAAAAGGGGGAGAGTTCAATAAAATATTAATAATTGGGAATCTGAGTCATAGGAATGCAAGAGCTCTGTGCAACATTTTTGGAAGTCCAACACTATTTTAAAATAAAAACAACGTATCATCTGGGGAATCTGCTAAAAAATCACAATACCCTGACTACCTCAATTAAATAAACCACTTGTGGTGGAAATCAGAGGCCAGTGTTGAATGCATCTAGGAGAATCCACCAAATTTGTACTCTACAATACATAGTAGTTGCTAAATAAATGGTTGATACTGCTGCTACATAAAACTTTTTAGCATAACTTCACGTCTATATGCAGAACATATTGAAATTTTTTTAAGAAGACAATCTTGAATAATTGTGACCTATCTGAAACTGCAAAGATCCACCACAAGCAATGAGGTTGATGATACTGTTACCAAAGACAGCACTAAAAAAATTATAAGTAAAATATTAATAATGATAGGAAAGCAAGTCTTTAATCTCTCAAATGTCTACTGGTATCACAGAACAGTTACTGAATTTGATGTCAAACAAGGATATAAATTATTACAAACATTAGCCCACAGAATCCTCAGAAATTACAAATATCAATTTAAATAGGAAACAAAATGAGCAAATATAACTGACAGCTACTTGTGTCAAATGTGTTTTTGAGTGGCTCTTTAAAACTTAAATTTTACTTTATTTGGGTGTTTGTGGTTTTTTTACTAAAAAAGAGAATTTATATAAAACAAGCAGGACCTTATTAAAACTGTCTCTAGGTTCAGAGAATATTCTCCTCCTAGTTCAAGATTTTATACCTCTTCTATGTTTTCTTTTTCTCTCCTCCTTTTGCAAATGGCTAAAAATTCATTTTTGTAAGAATAAACAGCTGTAAACAGCTAAAAGCCTCCCCAGCCTTTTAAGATTTTTTTGCCTTAAACTGCATCCACACAATATAACATGTAATATGCAGCAGGAAGAAAAAAATGAAGGTAACTTTCAGATTCAATTGGAATAGATTCCCATATATATTTTTTAAAGTTAACAATACAGCAAGCTGCAAAACTAGAATGTGGGGAAGGGAAAAGAGACTAAAGATCATTTTACTTTGTACATCTGCTTTTGTATTATTTTGAATCCTGATTCCTGTTAACAGAACTAAGCAAAAATTTTAACTAACATATACATAAAACAATTTTGCAGCTCCTCCTCAACTTACAATGGGGTTACAACCCAACAAACCCGTTATAAGTTGAAAATATCTGAAGTCGAAAATGCATTTATAAAATACACATAACCTACCAAAATCATAGCTTAGCCTAGCCTATCCTGAACATGCTTAGAACACTTACATTAGCCTACAGCTGGACAAAATTATCTAACGCAAAGCCACAAAGCCTATTTTATAATAAAGTGTTGAACATCTCATGAAACATTGAATACTGTACTGAAAGGGAAACACAGAAAGGACACATGGGTACAGAATCATTGCAAGTGTACCAGCTGTTTACCCTCAAGACTGCATGGCTGACTGGGAGCTGCGGATCACTGCCACTGCCCAGCATCACAACAGAGTATTGCACCACACGTCACCAGGGCAGTGCAGCCCCGCCCAGCCCAGGGAAAAGATCCAAATTCAAAATTCAAAGTATGGTTCCTACTGAATGCATATCACTTTTGCACCACTGTAAAGGTGAAAAATCTTAAGTCAAACATTTGTAAGTCAGGGACTGTTAGTACATTTGAGAAATCTTCCTACCCTAATGTAATTTCAGTGGCTCCAGACTACTCCCACTCTTCTCCAAAATCACTGTGTATATTAAGTGGGTGCCCTTAAATTATAGGAATGTTCATTCATTCAATTACACCGAGTCCTGCTGAGACACAAAAACTACCCTAGGGCACTTTCCTTTGGAGCATACCAAAAATGCAAAACAGCAATCCCTGCCTTTATCTGGATATAGCACATCTACTATACTACAATGCAGTGCTGCTTGCAAATGAAAACTCCAGATTGCACACAACACAGAGCATTTGAAGGATCACGTCTAGCTCCCAGTGATTAGGAATGATTTTATGAAAAAGATGGCATTTAAGTTGGCCTTTCAAAAATAAGGCAAAAGTTGGGATACAAGGACATTCAAGATGGATGAAATGACATGACTCACTGATTTCAGAGAATAGCTAGCAGCCCATTTGGCACAGCACATGGTTAGTATAAAGAAGCTGAGACAGAAAAGGCTGGAAAGTGAGGCTAGGGCAAAAGGCAGAGGCACTTAAATTACCCTGGTCAGTGCCTGGCTCATAATAGATGTTCAATACATATTTAACACCGTAAGTCATGGAGACATTGTCAAGACTGTAAATTGTCAGCATGCCCAGATGCAGTTAACCATCTGCAATTTACTGAAGGTTTTAAGTAGTCCTGGCAGTATGTTAAGATGTCATTTATTTTAATTCTTTCAGCTGGTTATAAAAACGAAGAAATTAATAGAGTTGTATTCTCAGATCAAGGAACTTAAGAAATAAAAATTCTGGAAGACCAAACCTACTAGAACCTCTATGATTTAAACAATGATATCCTCTTACTGAGGTCAAATTCTGTGCCTGCTAAACATATACTTGCTGGAACAAAGCAAGGACAGTGACACTTCATAAAGGATAAACAGTACCCTGATTCAAACAGACCTGTGGACTGAACAGAGAGCCAATCAGGAGTAGACTTCATCAATTTTCCATACTGGACTATTTTGAGTTCAAACATTGCATACTTTGAAGAAATGTTAAACTACATTTTCAAGGGAAAAAAAGCCACACTTCAGCAGAGAAGTTTGATGCTTATGAAAGGGGCTTTAAATTTCTGCTACTGTCTTTGGTGTGCACAGTCTTAGTGTGAGTGTAATTTATTGAGTATTTATCCCACCAGCAGGGCTCAGTTTCAAAAAGAACTGAAAACAAACCAGGCCCATGAAGATGATGCAATATCCCTGGAATTTTGGAGACAACTCCATGAATCCTAAAACTATTTCTGGCTATTTGGCCAAACTCAGGGCAGTGTTTGTGTCTGCCCATCTCAGTGAAAATGCATTCTCTTTTGTGAAATACGGCAGCTACCATCAGCAGGACAAAACATCAAGGTTCACTCACCTTGACTAAATATGTTCCACATTTTAGAGAATAACTTGCTTTTTAAATACAATATTCTCACTCTATTAAAACTAATCAGTGATTAGGTTCTAAAGGCAGTAACTATGTACTGCTGTGTGACTTCGTATATTAATATCTTTATTGGCATCGCCAAAATGTTCTAGTATATACAATAGGCTATCTGCTCGGCCTCCATTGTGTACAAATTTCAAATTATGAAGCCTTCCACTAACAGCAAAACACACTTAAGGAAGAAAAGAACTAACACTAAGCTCCAACTAAGCTTATTTTCTTTTATTATACATATAGAGTGCTTAAAAGTCCTGTAATCAAATAAACAAGTAAAAACAAGCTACATCCTGCCAGGCAGTATCAATATTAAATACCTTTCTCCCAGAAATAACGAAACAAAAATGTTTAACAAGGTAGTACCCTCTGGTCCCTTCCAACTTTAAAATGTTGCATCTCTATAAAGTTTTTAAAAACTAATTCCAAAGTAAGGTAACAAGGCATTATATAACTGAACATTTTAAATGGATAATGCTGTAAAATACCAAGTCAAAACAATAAACCTTTACTGAATAACTATGATGGGCATATCAAAGCTCACCAAAAACATGACTAGGAGTAAGCAACCTTCCTGGGAAAGACTATAATCATTACCTTCATTAGTAAAGCACATATCATTACCTTCATTAGCAAAGCAAATGAAGGTCCAATCATTGTGCCAAGAGAGGACAATGAGGGTCTGTGGATTAATATGTTAATTCAGCTACCAATAAGGGCCTCAAAACTCAGGACTCTCAAATTTTCACTTATGTAAGTAGTGATGGTCTGTTTAACTGCATTTGAAAAATCAGAAAACGTCAGAGTTGGCAGAATTGTTATATTCATTTAATCTAATTCCTTCATTTAATAGATGAGAGCACCAATTTATAAAAGGGAAAATGGTTTCTCAAAGTAACATGGCTAATTAACAGTTCTCTTCTTTCTCAATAGAAACACCTCTCATTCCACTTTTCTTTTCTCAACTGGTGAGTATGAATTTTAAATATATTTTCTGTCCCAATTCATTATTGCATTTGGAGTGCCCCTCTGGGTGGGTCCTTAAAACTTAGTATCAGGTGATTCTACTGAGTAATTAACATGGACTTTCAATTATCTTAATCTTGTTACCTCAAGAAAACTTCATTCTTCTTTTAGTTATGCCAAACTTGCCAATCCTAGAACCAGCTTTCAAGGTTTTAGAAAAGCTGTGGTCCTGCTCTTCCACCATACATTTTGAGACCATAATTTGTTTTCAATCCTAACCACTATTTAAGGCAGTAGATTTTTTTTTAAAGGCTAAGGCTTTAAAAACACATGTTATATTTACTTGGCAAAAGCCCTCTGGATACAAGTACTTTACCATAAGGATTGTAGGTGTATTAAAAAACACGTAGGAAACAAAAGCATCAAATGAAAAACTGAGAGAATTGCAGAAGGAATATTAGGATAAGAGAATAGTAAGGCCAAACAGAAGACTGGAACACAGAATTTCACACATCAGGGCTTGAATGGTCACTATCCTAGGCTGCAAGGTTGATCCCTGCCTCTCTCAGAGAAACCACATCTGTACAGGATTCACAGTGTCCATAAGCTAAAAAGTAAGCCAGTTTCCCAGGGTGGAAGCACAGAGGTTGCTTGTAGTAAGCAATTTCTGCAAGCAATTTCCCCAGTGGTTCCTCATAAAAGTCCTGTCTGTGATGGGGTGGATTGTCCTCCACAATACTGGCATGTGCTGGGACTTTCCTGCTCAGTCTTTCTCAACACAGGCTGATGGCACAGTGCCAAATAAAAGAGAGACAACCCATCTCGCTGGGCTATGGAAGCGCATGTAAGGGAGGCCAAATCTCCCTTGGAGAAGGGTCTGGCTTCACTCCCACTCCCAGACAAATGGGCGATTAAGGTCACAAAGCTGAGAGCCTGGTCACAATCATTTTAGTCTGGAAAGTGTTCAAGGTAGGCATTCCTCCTTGCCTACAAAAGTCATTTGTAAATTGGGGGTGGGGTGGGGTGAAGAGGGAGCCCAGTAATTTTTTAGTCTCTAGAAAGCATGATTCAACAAATTCTAACAGAAGTTTTGCCATTAATAGTTGTACTTCTCATAAATTTTCAAGGACTAACTGCAGTTGGTTTCATCTTTTCCTGCTATGACATCTTTTCATCTTATTTATTTTTAACAAAGGAAGCTCCAGGTTGACTATAAAATCTCATTAAAAGGATATACAGAGGCTTAGTTTTACTGAAAAAAAAATTCTACACAAAGTAGGAATGAATGAATACGATGTGCTGTAAGTAACAGAGTAATAAATAAGTCCAAATGAGCAAAATAAGCCATTTCGATAAAACCTGCTCTGGGCTAATAATACCACATAGCTTGAGGTCTAAAATCAGAACCCAACAGCTCCAGTTTGACAGAGCGTGAGAAGAGTGCAACCATTGTTTCAAGGATGATAGGCACGATCCATGGAAGACAGGGTTGTCCTAGCTGGACTGCAACCCACATAGTCCAAACAATTGAAGCCTGATATAACTAGTCCACAATGGAATCACTATTCAGTGGAGATAGTAACATGAACCCCACCATCACTATTTTTAACTGTGCTCTCTGGAATCCCTCTTCCTTCCTCATTTCTTATTATGAAGTAAGAGTCCATAAAGGTTTGGTCACTTTCAGTATTAGAAACTCAGTCCAGTGCAGTGTAAGACTCCATTCTGACAACCAATTCAGAGTTAATCCCACTCTCCATGACCAGCTAGATTCACACACAGCTCAGGAAACTCAGGATAGCAGGGGAGAAGAGGGAGGAGAGAGGGACAGAGAGACAGGCACACTGGGAAGGGCGAGCTATTCTTTCCCACCTTAAAACTTCTTCAGAGCTCCAGATCATCTATTTAGTAGGTGGTAACTAGCATTTTTTTTAACAGAATAGAAAATGGAAAAAAATCAGGTTGTAGAACATGTGTTATCTCATTAAACTTTTTTAACTTTTTATTTTTAGGTAGATGTGTAGTGGGTCAGGATGTAAGATGTTTTTATTGCTGGTTACAGTAAAAAAAAAGAAATCCTTTCCTTCTATCTCAGATGGTGGGACAATACAATATGGTAGTTATAACATGGTCCTGGGAGCCAGACCACCTGGATCCAAATTCCAGGTACTAAATCTCTCCATATCCTAGTTTCCTGCATACATAAAATGTGAACAATAATAAAACCTATATCATGAAGTTGTTAGGAGGATTAGAGGAGTTAATACATGACAGTCTATCAAATACACCAGTAGAGATCAGCTCTTGGGGTAGGAGATGGAAAGGAAGAAAGGAGAAGGAAAGGATTGCAGCAGCAATCCTCTCTCCACTGCTTTTGAGTGCTTCTCTAACACCAACAAGCTACTAACAGCCTCTACAGGGAAGGTGTGCAAGAAGCTCTCTTGTGCAGAGTCTCTGAGTTTTTGAGAGGCACTCATGAGGGTTCCCACTGCACACTTCCCTGACATGAGAGAACCAAAATCCTCCATGTCTCCTTACCCCTGACACCAGCAGAATACCCAGTGGTTTCTAGACGCTGGCCTCTACTCACCTAGCAGTCAGTCTTCATGAGTGGGTTACTGGAAGGACAGCTCAAGACCAGCTACCCTGAGTGGTATCTACTTGGCTCACACTAACCAATGGGAGAGTTTCTCCCCAGTTTTCTTGTCCAGTCTCACACAGGTATTAGGGCACATCAGCAAGCCTGTTGCTTAAGCAGCTATGCCACTGGGTAATAAAACGCTGATCTCCTCTTTTTGAACGTGTGCCTAATCTTTGAGAGATTTCCTTGGAAAGTCCCTTCTCCCAAGAAATAATCTCTTAACCCATTTCCCACCAGCTCAATATCCCTAATGATATTCCACCTCTTTCTTCCCACTTCACTCTTAATTAGGGGTGGGGTTTGCAGGGAAGCAGGGTGGTTTGCAGTGGTGGCTATGGGTATCAGAGCAATTTCTAACACCCATTAGGAAATGTAACACACTCAAATGTGTGCAGACTCAATATTGGCAGTTTTTCCAAAGCTCTCTTCAAAATACCAGGGCCATAGCCCTTCGATCTGCATCCTAGTTGCCAATTATGGGGTAATAGAAAATGTCCTACCCAAATCCTGTGTAGGGGAACAACCAAGGAAAAAAGAAAAGCAGAAAGGAAAGAGACAGCAAGTGATTAGAAGTGACCATGATTAGGAGAGAAAGGAGTGCCAAGTAGCCCTATGCTCAGATCATGGAAAGGATTTCTAATAATGGAGAGGAATCCTGTACCTCAGTGCTCTGGCAGTCAAAGATACAGGGTGTGTGAGAGAAAGTGACAGAGAGACAGACAGACTAAACATGGTACTATTCTCTCCATACCATAGCCTTTGAAATCATATCTCTACAGTAATAACCTAAGTCATGGCACAGTGGCTAGCACACAAGAGTGTTGCACACACCACAACATAAAACTCTGTATGATAAATGCCTTTTATGGCTTGGATTCAAAGGCTTCTCTGGCAAAGGGCAGGAGAAAATGGCATTTCCAATGGGTGAACACAAGAAAAATTTGAAGGACCTGTACAATATTGGGACATTGACTCCATGCACACTGTGATGCATATGAGAGCACAGCTCAGAAAAGGATAGTTGTTGGGAGTATTTTTGTATATTGTGAGCATCTAACATTGCCAAGTACCACAAGCTCCTAAAGCAGATGACTTCAGCCATTCTCTAACATAGGACAGGGTCTCAGTCCTAAGTGCCAATACTACCCTTAGAGATGGCCCAGTGGCTAGCAGAAAAGCAAAGTAGTTTTTTTTAATGCAGTTGAGTGGGCCATATTTACTTCAATTCAAATAAGGCATGAAAATACTAGATCAAGTTGAAAAAACTCAGCATGTCCTAAAGCTGGAAAAAAAATGTTGTGATTTCTGGAAAATACATTGTTGAATGTAGTGTATCCTCTGAACACTTTACAACACTTAGAAAATCAGTCAATCATGGCAGTGCCTGTCAACTTTTCTCTGCACTTCTAGTCAAAGCTAAACACCAAAGGGACCTGGAAAACTTTAGCCAGTTTCTTGTTTGCAGAGCTATGCTACTCTCCCATGATTACACACACACACACACACACACACACACCTTTTTTTTTTTTTTAAGAAAGTTCTTGAATCCCTTAAGCACACGTTTTGTAATGGTGAAGGATAGTCCTTTATACCCCAGCAAGACAAAAAGTAGTTCTGAGTAGCCAAAGAAGTTTTCGTGACTTGGAAAAGTCTTATTTTTCAAAGTGCTGACAAGCCAAAAGACACAGGTTATTGTGAAGACAATGGTTTTCAGGAGAGTGGAAAATCATCTTGGGAAAAATCAGTCCTTCAGTCTTTGATACTATAACCACTATGATTCATTCCTCTGGATTTCAGATAACTAGTATGTTACAGTATATTAAAATATTCCTTAAACCCTGAACTTTCCTTAATTTCATTCAAATTTCTGAATTAAGCTAAAGGCCAAGGATTCTGATTCTGTAAAGCAGCAAAGAGATTTTGACATTCATGCTATTCCCTGAAACAATGTAATTTCAGTGCTTTATAAACTGGAATTTCTTTCAGCAAAAATTTGACATCTCCTCTTTTCAATGGTCACTACATATGTAGAAGGCAAATATTCAATGTTTAATGCTAATTTCCTCATTAAATAAAGGATTTTCACATTTTTATTGGGAAAATGATTAAATGATTCCATGATCACCAAGTAGAAAGTTATAAATCTATGTCTATGAACAAGAAAAGTTGGTGGCTAGCTAGCAGACTAGTTTACAGAGTAAATGGCAAACAAAGCTATATATACGTATATCTATCATAGGAAGAGAATTAGAGATGCTTCCAAACATGTGCACACTATATTTGGGAGGAATTTAGCTATTCTTTATCTGTTCTGTACTTTCCTGTACTTTTTTTCAATGAGTGCATAACAAAAAAGCTATTTGTCCCAAATAGAATATAAAGTTATGGAAAGAAACATTTTCTCTTATATTAGCATGTAAACTCACTACAACAGAGTAGTCAGCATTAATACAGGAGCTGGCAAGAGAGACCACATCTCCCAAATGCAGCACTACCTCCTGCATTTTTCACAAGAGAATTTACCCATGGCCTAGGATAATGCTGTTTCTTCCACTATTTCTCCTGTGAGTTTTCTAAAAAGTTCTGTGGAGACACGCAGATACCATGCTAGTCCCAAGCAAAATGTTCCAGATACAGAAGCCTAAAGAAAAAGGGTTATGAGCAATCAGAGTTTACACATCAGAAGGAAATCCATCTTTACAGTAATCACCACAACCTCATGTATATGTAATGATATTCAAACAAATAATGTAGGCAGCTTAAAACACCTTAAGCCTATTTGGAAGGATGTATGATATTCATATCTCAGTAGGAAACATGGTAAAGCTAATTCTGTTAGTGTATTATGGAGAATTTTAGCCCAGATATAGAATAGGTTACCGATTCCCATCACAGATCAAGGTAAATTTCATATGTCACCTTATTATTGCTATCCCAACTCTGCATGTTTATTCCATTTGGGGAAGCTGAAAGGAAAGTTATATTTATCAGCATTTTGCCCCTGACACAAAAGACACATTTAAAAGGTGATGTCTTTTAAACTTTTACACTTCATAATTAGTCTGCATTTCTCATCTAAGAGTAAATGGCACAGTGCTATTCTCAGGAAAAGTTGGCCAGGAGAGGCGGTGCAAACCAAAAGAAAACAATGGACAGACCTATGGTTAAACAATTATTTTTTAAAACTTTGCCCATCTCATGGCTATTCCAGAAGAACATGTATTTCTTCAGTTTCACTGGCGCTGCTCCAAATTCATCTAGAAAAGTTATTTAAGCAAAGGACTGAATGTAACTGAGTGTGTGAAAATTCTGTACATGTGCCAGAAGAAAGAGAAAGATACAAAAAGCCAGCGTATACTAGGGAAAATCCAGTAATCAGAAAGGAAAGCACCAAATGAAAAGGCAAGTGCTCCTGGAAAGATGGAATTGTTTTCTTTATATAGTTTCCATTCACCTTTAAGGCAGTTCAAATGACCTGGCCTGAGATCTTGGACAGCATGCCCTTGCTTTTAAAGTCAGTCACTGGCCTCCTGGGGAAGAAAACTTAACTTCATTCCTGCCTCAGAATGCCAGTAGGATTGCTGGCAAAATTCTGTATTCCAAGTTCAAATAGTAATAGAGTTTACTACATTTTGAGCCAGGATCACAAAATTTAAATTGAGAAACCAGCCAGGTTGGACACTTGGGTAGTGTCCTTTGTGTTTGTTGAAGCCTGCCTAGCAACTACTAGCCATTTCTGAGAGCACGTTCACCCTGGAAAAATAAAGAGCTGCCAAAATGCCAATATGGTTCTAACTACATACCTCCTCCCTTTTAAAACTTTACCTATCATCAGCTTCCCTGCCTTGACTTGGGTACAACAAATTGCATATGTTGGGGCGAGGGAGGATGCCTTTCTGTCCATGTAAAGAGAAAATGCTTTCTTTAAACACAGATGAAACTTTTGTTATTAAAAGTTGACATTTCAAAGTAACCTTGCCTGTGGCTTAAAATACATAGAGGCATACTAAAGATACAGTACTTTTGAACATACACTATACTGTCAAAATGATGGAAGGAGACAATCTCTACATTGTTTTTCATTTAAATTTTTAATCAAGAGGACATGGTAAAAATATCAGATTTCAAATATCTTTCGATGGAATGCTATTTTTTTCCTTTTTATGAGATTGCCCTTCCTGACAACATTAGCCAAATGAAATTCAATTATATATTCAACGCTTAAGGATATTTACAAGTCAGAGAAAATCCTTGTTCGTATCTAGTTCCAATCACTTTCGGAATGTGGCCCTGGATGCACAACCCTAAAGGAGACTTAAAGGGAAGCAGTTGCAGAATGCCACAGCTCGTATGTGACACGTGGGACTGAACCGAAAACAGGCATCCAGGGCACAGGGCGGCCAGGGTCTGTTTCTGTGCTGCTTGGGCTAATGTGAGAAAGCACTGTTCTCCAGACTGTTTATGAGATTTGGCTCAAATGAGCTAAACTGGCTCCCCCTGCACAACAATGTCTCAGTCTCAGGTGGTGGAGAATGCAAGGCACACAGGCAGCAACAGCCATGTGAACCTGGCCAAGTCAGTCAAATTCTCTGAGCCAATTTCCTTTCTCTAAAATAAGAATAAAGCTACAGGGTTTCTGTGAGGATTAAGAGATCTCTTCTGCAGCAAGTGTCTTCGTGCAATGTCTGACACACCAGAGGTACTCAGAAAAGGGTAGCTATGTGTTGTAAGCGCTGCTATTTTTAGAATTATTAGTAACAAAAATCAACAATAGTAAAAGCTAGAAAACTACTTTATCTAACTCAGCTGGGAGAAATAATATTCACAGGATATATATATATATATATATATACATACGTTCATATATATATTCATATATATATCCATAATTGTATAGGTCATCCTAGATATTCTTAATTTCTAACCTTTGTAGAATTATTTTGACTCACATTAGGACATAAAAAGAAGCAACTTTATTTTTCCTATACTGAAACATAACAAGAAAGAATCATATTGCAGCTAGAATGGTTGCTGTTGACAACATATTCCACCAGACACATGCAGCAGTGTCTCCTTTAGCAGACTCACAGGTCTTCTGAGGTTTCCTGTAGCAAATAAGCCTGTGATCTTCCTGAGCCACTGACTCCATTTTAATCTTATAGACCTTGTGATTCTTATAACTCGTCAGTTTCCTTTTCAGCTCTGGCCGTGAGGGAAGCTGACATTCTGATGCACTGTATATAAACTTATTGTTCCTCACATCAAACTGTTTTCCAACCCTTACTTTCCCTTCACAACAATTTCCTCTTGGATTTATTTTTCAGTCTATGCTACTAATGCAGGTTACTAAGCCACTTCAAATCTGTTTTTGAAACAAGAGATAACATAATGTATCTTAAAGTTTGACCATTCTGAATTCACACTAAAAATACAAGAATTCCACCTAATCCAGCCAAACTCAGGTTTGGCAGTAATGGAAAGGTTTCTCTGATGGACATATAGAGATAGACAACAAGGGAGCAAAGTGCCTCATGAAACATCTGGGAAGCTTGACAAAATTAGATGCAAAAGAAGAAGCCAGCAAAGAGCTATGCAATCAAAGGAGGATGCTTCAAAACAATGAATGTTGCCAAATGCTCATGGATGTATGCAGTCACCCTTTAAGGAAGAATACCATCCCTCCCTCAAATGTTCGTGTCCCAATCTGACAGTGGTACCATCACAAAGCCTTCAGAAGACTGACAGACCGGGAGGGCTTTCAACTCCCCAGCTTTAAGTTGAGAGAGCCAACTTAGCTTCCCTTTCAATAATATTAGGTGAGAAAGCCAAAATTTCATTCAGTGGTGTCCAAGAGAAGAGAAACCTGGTTTATAAGCCCCATTAGTAAATATCACCTGGGAAACATTAAGGTATAAGAATAATACAAATGAATGGCCCATATTTTTAGGAGCAAAAGTGTTTTTGCTGATTTGTCCAATTAAATGTTGGGCTGTGCACTCAACAACACTTTCCTGCAAGACCACTCACTGTACAGAGGACAACAAGATAGACAAGTGGAATCAAAATGGTGACTGTACAGCCCAGACATGAGGGCAACACTTTGCAGATAGTCTCAGGTCACCAGGAACTCATTACAGAAGTTCCACAGAGTTCCAGGAATAATGTCAGCCTAGAATTCATCTCTCTGACCTCCTCCTCTGCCCTACCAGAGTCACTATGCTCCATCCCAGAACACAAAACACACGGATACAATAAACATGTCAGGAAAGACAGGGTGTTTTCCATGTGACCGTACTCTGTGACTGCCCACCACCATCTTTCACAATGTGGAACTAAGAAGTCACAGGGATCAGCTGCCATTCATGTTTATGCACCCCTGAAACGCACAGCCTAGCCCACTCCTCACAAAATGCAAAGAACTCCTTTTACTTTTTTCTAAGCATTCAACCACCTACCAACTACTTAATATTTTAAATGTCAGCTTTAGAGTGACCAGTTACTGTTCATTTAAATGTGCAACACTAGACTCTAAGAGCCCTGGCTATTCCAGTTTTACTGTAAATCTGCAACAACGTTACTACAATTTCAAAGTTTATCTTCCCAGCGAAGTATTTTGTACCTGTCATTCAAGTTTAGACTTTTCTCCCTATATTGTTTAATAAATATATGGCCACCTTAATGTCAAAATATCAATTCAGGTGGGATGCTTTTTCACAGCAAGAATCTCTTAAAGTAGCACAAAAATGTTAATGTACTTAACACCACTGTATTATACACCTAAACATGGTTAAAATGGTAAATGTTAATTATGTGTATTTTACCCAAAAAGAAAAAAAAACCCTTAAGTGAGGTTCTCTCCATATAACCACATTATTAACCATGTGGCCAATTTATTCTCCATTGGAAAGTATAAAAGCTATTGGTTTCCTAAAATACAAGTGATAACCTTCACTGTACTATTAGAACTTAAAATTACAATTGATTAGTCTCTGTAAGACTAATCAATATTTGACTAGCCAGGGCATGAAGGCACCGCCATAACATTTCCTTTCAGATGCTGTCATTGCTTGAAACTATTCAGCAACAGTGTTCATTCAGGCAAAGCAAAAAATCAACCTACATGGCGCCAAATCACCCCCTTACATCAGGAAGACAAACATCTGCCTGAGAATTTGCAAAAAGCCCTAGAAAAATTCCAACATGAAGAAAGGGCATGACAGCAAAACCACAATCCAAGTGTTGCCCTGATTTAAAAGGCAAACAAAACCCTGATAATGAATAGCAGCCATCACATGACAGAGCTTTCGTAAATCATTTTCTGGGGACCAGGCTTTTTAGATTGGGCTAAGTCTTTCCCTCCCTCCCTCCCCACCCCCCCACCCCCCGCACTTTGGCTGCTCTGTAAAAAGAAATTATTTACCAACTGTCTTAACATCATAGGTAATGGAATAATATATCAAATGAGATGCTTCATTATTCCTGCTGAGGCTTAACTCTAAGGAATGTATTAGTGTTTTGGAAGAACTGTAAAAGAATTCCAATAAAGACAAATGAAAGAAAATATAATTATATCCTTAATGGGTAGGATTCCTTAAATGTATTGGTTTAAGTGGGAGGGTAAAGAATTGATTTTGAAAGATGAAGTAAATACTTAAAGTTTCTAGTCTATTCAAAGCAAATTATTAAAATTTAGCTGTCTCCTGAAATGCCTTTGTTTAAAAAAACTGAGTTCTTTTCTATTTGATGCATTCATCATTTAACAAGCCTTTCCCCCATTTCAGTACCTTGTTCCTTTCATAGTTGTTCAAAATCATTCATTATTTGATTTGCTTATTTTCTTGTATTTTGTATGTATCCTTCAGTAAAATTTCTATTTGTTCTATAACAGCAGAACTTATGTCTGATTTGTTCACCACTGTATTCCTAAGGCCCAATACAGTGGCACACACTAAAAGGCTCAAAAAAAATCTTTTTAATGAGTAAATTCATCACTTCACTCATCACTTCAATCCACAATTATGTATTGAGTAACTTTACTCCATGGCTACAACAACCATATTAAGATTTCACAAATGTCTATAAGCTGCATTTTGGTCTCTGGGATTCAAGAACTCCGAAAAAGCAGAGAAAGACAATCTGCAGTTTCTTTAGAATCTAATAAGTTATAACACCTTAAAATTTTACATGTAAAGAAGCCACAATACAGCTTTCCTTCATATGAATTAAGACTAGTTACTACATTTCATGATAGCCCTACCTGATACAGGTGAACATTTTAGTACAAACACTCTACAATAATGATTCTTTCTATAAAAACAATACCTTTCAATATCCAAATAGTAAACAAAATCTGTAAGAAATGTTGTCACTAAACAAAGGCAGGCATTGTGTTATGAGCCTAGAGTGAAAACTAAACTGTGGATTCTTTTTCTCACTCAATCCTTTCCGAGCCACTTATATTGCTTAACTTAATATATATTGCCTCTACCAGAAAAGGAAATACAAAATAATGTTTTCTTATGCTTAATTAGAAATTACTATTTCTGCTTAAAATTTAGTTAACAAGAATTAGTTGTGAGGCCAGGGACAAATCTTGAACCCTTTTTTGTACCTGACCCCATTTCTCATTACCCCCATGGTTTCCAGGAAGATTAACCTGGATTAATTTCAACAGGGGGCTTGCTTATCAAAACTGCTTTAACAGTTGAAGGCCTTCCTGCTGCCCTATCTTACTGGCAAGTTTAGGAAAATAAAAGCCTTAGAAAATTTAGGAGTGCTACATAAATCTCACATGAAGAACAAATCTGTTTTGTGAGCTGCTACTTGGACCCGGCTTTGATTTACTGGGAACACTTACAATATAGATATGGCTCTTACTTCTGTGCACTAAAAACAGAGCATCACAGCTTTAGAGACTGGATAATTCTGGCCCTCCCTTAATGAATAAGGAACCAGAGACCTAGAAGAGATATCTGGCACTGGGATTATCTCCTCCTTTCCCCTCATCCAATGCTCTTTTCATAACAACTAGCTGTCAGTAAACGGGTACAGTAGCCTGGAGCCTCCTTTCTCATTACCACCATGCCACAAAAACACTGGGGAGGCTGATGTGACACACATAGCTTTTGCAGGAAGGGACTTTCAAATCTATGAACTCTGGGTGACCACATATTGATGCATATGTGGCAGTGAGACACTGTTCTATGTCTTGGAAGCTCGGAGACCAAAAGGAGGGCAGGAGAGTTTGGGGAGAGGAGCCAGACACAGGAAGAGAGCAGAGAAGGCAAGAGTCCAATAAATCAAGTGTTCTTTAACTGCAGCTTGAGTTCTTCCAAATTCAGAACCACATTTCTTATTGGATATTTTCTAGACATTTTTTCAAATGGTCTTTTAAAAACCTTGCCATACTTACTATAAAACACAACTGTTATTTTCTGGAATGTTAAGGAGATGAATAAAAACAAAAACTCCTAGCTTACAGGCAATTTTACATGAAGCACCTCACTATTTCTAGAATGCATGTGATTCTTAAAAAGGCACAATTTCTTCAGCCCTGATCTTTCTCCTGAGCACTCTACCTACATATCCACCATGACTTCAAGTCAACATTTTTCTCTAGAATAGCTTTCCTACTAGGTGTTACTATGTCTGTCCCTTTCATATTAGAAACCTTGAAGTCATCCTTAATTCCTGTGTTCTTCATTCCACCAGATCCTACCAATATTCCTCATTTTATTTCTGATTCCTATAAGTCATGGGGATGAAAGGCACAGCACAGGGAATATAGTTAATGGTATATAACAGCACTCACTATATGGTGACAGATGGTAGCTACACTTGTGAACACAGTATAACACAGAATTGTCAAATCACTATGTTGTACACCTGAAACTAATGTAACATTGTGTCAATGATATTTCAATCAGAAAAAAATTAATTAAAAAATAAAAATTACATAAAAGACATTCTTCATTCCCATTTCCTCATATCCATCCCTTTATCTTCCTGCCTCATACCTCCCCAAAGTTCTCAGGCCTTCTTCCCCTTACAGATACTATTTAAGTGGCTTCCTCCAGCCACCACAACACTAAGTTACCTGACCCCCATCTAGTCAATTGTGCCTGTACTAATTTAATTGTCAGTTACAACATCCAGACCTATAGATTCCCAATAAGTACTGCCACTCACAGTCAACAACTAATAGAACCTACTGTCTTAGCATGTCCCTGCAGAGGTATAAAAGTGCTTTGCATTCCATATTCACTAAAAGCCTACACACCAGTAATGATACGTGCCTCCCACTACCCATCCCAGCAGGTCAATGGGCTATAGAATGGGGAGTTCATAAGTAGTCTTCAAAGGACTCTCCCTGCCTCAGAGCAAAGGGCCATGAAGCCACAAGCTAAAAGCAGAGCCTGTGTGAGGAAGGAAGACAATGCACATCAGAACCAAGATGGCAGATGCTTGTGGCTGAGACATGAAATGTTCCTTGAGCCACAGAGAGAACTGGCAGCTCCTGAATCAAGCTGCTTGGATTTTCTTTTTATCCTCTTATGCCAAGTAAAACTAAAAGAGTTCTGGATCCAGAATCAAAGTTCAGCATGCCCTGATAATTCTTTATTGATAGCAAACCTTATCCAGACACAGCCTATCATTCCCTGACAATTTTCATTTTCATAACAAAGGAATAACAGTATTTCTAATAGTAATGAACTATCCTATTGCATGAGAACTGAACACCATCAACACCACCACAAGAAAAAAATGAAAGAAAAAAAAAAGTCCACTAAGGGAAGAAAACATTTACTGTAAAATGTAAAAAATATAAACATGTTTCAATAAACAAATGAAATCTTTTCTCAACATAAGAATCCAGAAAGTAGTATCCCCAAATAAAAGTTATAATCATTCAGTTCTAAACTAAGAAGAGTTGCCAACAGTATTATAGTTTTTTTCCAAGCAACTAAAATCATGGAGTCCCATCCCAAAATGATAAAACCCTGCAGCCTTTCCTTAAGCACTGACATGGAAGGGTCTCTCTGAAAAATCACATAATCTCTCACCCAATGCTTTTCAATTTCAAATGATTTGAAACTGTTCAATTTAAACTGATTTTAACATCAAATCTATGAGGAATTGTTCCCATTTTGTAAGTAGGAGAATGGAATCTCAAATGACAAATGACTTGCCCAAGTCATTTGTTAATGGGCTGAGATTCAACAGATCTCATGGCTCCTGGTTTAGTGTTCTTTTTAATACTGATCTCTCTTAGTTGTTTCACTTGCTGACTGCTTCAAAAGGAAGCATGGCATGGCATCGAATCAGGGTAAAGAAAAAGGGATAAAGAGAAGAAGGTATGAAGAAATATACAATATAAGCACCTCTGGAACATTCAAATTTTAAAGACTGTCTATCATCTCAGACAAGTGCTCCCTAAGAACCTCCAAAGCATCTTTTTTGTGTATGTTGGCAGAATGGGGAATAAGACAGCTCTATCTCTTATTGCTTTGATCTGTTTTAAATATCAATATTTAATTTACTGTGTTTTTCCACTAACAACAAAGACATGAGATTTTTATTTTTCCTGATGAGCACAAAGATTTTTAAAAGATGTGACTTGTCAGTGTAACTAAAAAGAAAAACAAAAACAAAAGGAAAAGAAAGATGGTGAATTGAGTTTCCTCCCATGCTTCAACAATCAGACAGTTATAAGACTTGGACAAATTGCTTAAATTCTCTAGGCCTTTCCTCATTTGTATGCTAAACTAGGAAATCTCTATGGTCCCTTTCAGTCCTACAATTTCATTCATGATTCTAAGAAGTTACTCAACTCCAACCATGCACACAAAGTAATGTGTTAGGCCCCAAAATACTTGAGTCTCTCATCAGAAACTAGTTGGACTATTAGTATACCAACTCAAGAAACAGGACAACAGGTAAGCAAATTAACTTCTCAATAAAATCCAAAGTGATGCAGATATATAAATACAACACATAAACAAATGAAAACTGTCAATGTGCGATGGGCCAGTCCAGAGGATGCCACAAAATGGCGGGACTTTTTTTAGCTATACAACTGGAAAGGTCAGAGATCAAGATGAGAAAATGACTTTCTAAGTGGGTGATATTTTGATCTATAGCCATTACAGTCAAGAATGATCATGGCTTGGGGGTGCCTGGGTGGCTTAGCCAGTTGAGCTGCCAGCTTCGGCTCAGGTCATGATCTCACAGTTCATGGGTTGGAGCCCTGCATCAGGCTCTGTGCTGACAGCTTGGAGCCTGGAGCCTGCTTTGGATTCTGTGTCTCCCTCTCTCTCTGCTCCTCCCCTGCTCATGCTCTGTCTCTCTCCTTCAAAAATAAATAAAAACATTAAAAAAAATTTTTTTAAAGAATGATCATGGCTTGGGGATGCCAAGAGCTGATATCAACCAGTTAAAATTATGAAACTGGAATGGTTTGAGGAGCAATGGGAGACAAAATTAAATAAGTAGTAAAGAACCAAATATAATTAATATTCAGTGCCAAAGGTGGAAAGCTAGCTTTATCTGGGAGGCAATGGAGAAATGTTAAAGAAAGTCAGAGCACAGATATAAAATGATAACAGTTGTGTTTTAGAAAAGAATCACATACTCTGAAATGATTTACACTCTCATCCTGTCATGAGGCCCACTGAGCAAAAATATTTTTTACTAAAAGTAAAAATATACTTAAAAAATATTTTTTAAAAAGTATAAACTATATCACGTCCAGTCCCAAAACACATCTTGGTTTTAAAAAAAAAGAAAACAAAAGGAATTTCCAAATGATTCACAGATTGCTGAATTCTGTAGACTAGATTTTCCCAAAAAAGTTTTTCATCAAATGATATTGTGAAGTGCTGCATATAAGAGATTTACCTAACAAATTCACAAAATGCAAATAGCTAGCATATTAGAGGCTATAAGCAGTCTCACAGGAAAGAATCTTTTTAACTGTCTATGACAGCATTCCTCAAAACTTATCATGGAACTTTTAAAAATATGATACTTATTAACATAATGCAGAACTAGTGTTTCACAGTACACCCTCTTAGAAATAATACCAATAAATAACACTTAGTCCTAGGAGAATGATACTCAACAGAAAATGAAATCTATTAGTAACTGACACAAACACACACAAAACATACAATTACTTCCCTTTTATCAGCATTAGAGATCAACATGAATTTATAATTTCTGTTTGCACTTGTCATTCTCCACATCACTGGTTCCCAACTTTGGCTGTATATTAAAGTCGCTGGCAGCTTAAAAAAAAATTACTAATGCCCTAGCTTTATTTCCAGAACAATTAAGTCAGAATCTCTAAGTTTGAACATCAAGAGTTTTTAAAAGGTCCTCAGGCAAACACACACCAAGGACAGTTAAGAACACTGCTATAGATTCAGTTTACCAACACTAAAATGGCTCAGAGTTTGGGAAATGAGAATAGGAACAAGAATTCCAGTTAATTCAACTAGAAAATCTATTCCTGAAAAACTGAGTATTGGCTATATTTATTCTGCATATGATACTGGATCTCAAATATTCTTGGCTTTCTCTTCTATTTCTTCATCATTATGTTGGTGGTTTCATGCTAATACTACAGAATGATATATTGATAGTCAAAGATTTCTTTAAGGGTGTCTTTAATTTTATACAAATAGAATCAAATTTTCTATTGTTTGCCAAACTTGAACTGTTGGTCTCAGAAGTTTTAGTTTGATTTCCATAAAACACAGCCAGAATTAAACTGCAAAACCAAAACTTTTAACTGTCTTCCTGAAAAATACATTTTTAAAAAAATACGTATCAAAGAAGGTTCAGGACTTACTTAAATGATGCTATTTGTTTTATAGCCATCATTCCAAACTTAGAAATTTTATCACCCAAAATGCAATGAAGGCATTACAGTAGTCAAAATTTCATAGTTTCAAAGCATAGTTAAAAACTCATCTTCCTGGGAATGCATTTATCATCCAGGAAAGTAGTGGGAAGAAGAAAGTAATAACACGTCACTAAACCCAGCACTTACAAAGAAGTCAAAAGTTGCAAAACAATTTATATTGCAAAATGTGTAGTTATCTTTTTAAATTTCATCATCTTTCAGTAGACAATGAATATAGATAACAGGATCTCCTAAATTTAATCTGAATTTCAAATCCTTCTACTCACCCTCTCAACCTTTCACTTGGATCTGTGCATAACTAACTCAGATGAAATGATATGATGATATATATATCACTTTCAACTCATTTGATTTCTGGACCATATGTCAGAGAAATGGTCTCCCCATCCTTTGTTTTGCCTTTGCAAAGGCACTTAGTTGGTTCTTTCTGTCAGGAATGACTTTCCATTTTGCCTCCATTAAGACACTGAAGTCATGAAATCACAGGTCTGGAAGACATTTTAACCTAATCTAATCCCTGCTCTCTGTCAGAAATTTTTCCACAAAGTCCTAATCTAATCTTACCCAATATACTCAACATACTCATTTCACCTATCCCTCATATCCTACTCAAACACTTTCTCCTCTAGATTGTGACCTTCTTAAGGACAGAAGCTATATGGCCACCTTTTCCCTCTACAGTCCTGCACATGGACGGTGCCTAGCTCCCAGGGAAGGCAGTAAGTATCTCATGAGTGGCATCCTATTGTAAGGCCAATACACAATCATTCACTCTAGCCCCTTCTTATAAGCATTTCCCCCCTTTGCTTGAAAACCCTTTGAAGGTGGTAATTATTTCTTCTTTAGCAGTCCCATGGACCCTAGAAGACAACAGGAAAGTTTTTAGATTCACAGATTATGAGGTAGCTCATCATATTTTTCACATATGAGAGGGATACTAAAGTGGAGTGGTACTCAAATGAGAAGAAACACATATCCATGTTCCCAATAAGTACTGAAATACACTATTTCCTCAATTTTGTTAATATCTCCCTCTCAAGGTACTGACTGAAGACAAGAAAACAGGCTCTCCAAACCTGCAAACCTAGGGAATATACAGAGCTTCTCAAACAGCACCCCCTGTTGACTTACAACCATTGTCTTCAAAGATCTCATAGAAAAATTAACAAGAAGTTCTATTTAAGAAAACAACTTCAAACTAAGTTAAACATTTTCTCATTCACAGGGGATTAAGGTTTCCTGGTAACTCTCAAAGTAAACAGGCACATGGGAATTGAAACTGGGTTTTTCTTTTTTCCTCTTAAAAAAAACTAATTGATGGTGAAGTCAAGAAAAAACTGAGAAAGCAACACTAAAGGTTCTATAGATTTGCCAATAGTTGGTTTCATCTCTAAATTCCTTCACTCCCCACCTATCATCACTTTAACCATTAAGAAGTAGAAAATTTGAATGACTGACCGATATTCTAGGGTGACCAAACTACTAAAAGTAGTGAATGCTAAGAAAGAAAACACGTATTTATTTACACACTTCTCCTAGCATTCTGATTACATCAAACAAAAGAAAAAAGAAAGGCTATGTAACCTATTTTTTTTCTTACCACTTAAAGTGTAAAGACAGCTCTTTCAAGAAGGAATTTATACCCAAAGAAATAAAAAACTACAAAAGAACTAGTTTAGGATAAGCCACAACTGCTAAACATACAAAGTAAGAGAATAACATTCAGAGGATTTAATAATTTAATTCAAGGATCATGTTACATAAAGAGATGTAAAGTAACAAAAAGTTCTTCTCAACCACAATTAAGAACAGAAAACGTTTCATGCTGTACTAATCCCTCTGCGTGCTGGCTGACTACAATTTCCCACAAATGGTATAATGTTGACTGAAACAATATTAACGTTAATGGCCAAGAAGAAGGAAATCCCACAACAAAATCTTTTTGGAACACAGGGACAGCACAAGCTTTTTCCACCTAAGATATTAATAGTGGTGACCTTTCCTTGAATAATGCTGGCAACTGACTAGCAAAAAGAAACACCCTAAAGAAGAGTACTATTCATATATAGTACATATATAAAGAGTGTTCATCATACACTGGTGTAGTGGTTTTTTTTTTTTCATGCTTTAAACACACTATGGTATTGCTGCTATATACATAGTTTAGTGACAGGTTTTAAGAAAATTTCCTTATGCCTCATCTAAAGAGCACTGCTTCTTTAAAGATAAATTTTTTAACATTTATTTATTTTTGAGAGAGAGCGACAGAGCACAAGCGGGGGAGAGGCAGCGAGAGAGGGAGACACAGAATCCAAAGCAGGCTCCAAGCTCTGAGCTGTCAGCACAGAGCCCGACACAGGGCTCGAACTCAGGAACCTGAGCTGAAGACGGATGCTTAACCAACTGAGTCATCCAGGCACCCCAAACACAAAATATAATTGGAGCCATTCATTGAGGAGTTAAACTACTCTACACACACACACACACACACACACACACCAAATTTTGTTAAGTGTGAATGCCTAAACCTTTTGAAGAGAGGGCAATTGTACAATTATTCAAGTAACTGAATGGCTTTTATGCATTTTAATCCAAATCTTGATTACAAGGCCTCACTATTTCTCAACTACATCAGAAGGGGTGAAGCTACAAGTACACCTACAGATCAAAATCTAAGAAGCAGCACAAACTGCCTGCTCTCTGTAGGGGCTCTCTCACTTCTGGTCTATCTGCTTCTCTCTCTGGCTTTTGTTCCATGTTCCCTTCTGTGGATGGGCTTCTTCTGCTTACTCACAGCTGCTTCTCCCTTATCATTCCAGCTTTTAAATGTCTAACTCAGTCCCCCTGGATTCTCCCTCACCCCGTGCTAACATCATGACCTTTCCCATTCTGTTCCCACTATCACTCTGGGTCTTAGTTTCCCAATTTGTTAGAGATTAATCTCATTAGGTGAGTTTTCAGAGCCCATCACACTGGTCATGGCCATCACTGGATCCCACATCTAGACCCATCAGTGCTGGCTAGATGAGCTGGGAAGCAGAGTAAGGTAGTACAAAACATGGCTTGCTCCTCTTCTTTTTCACGGTAGGCTATGTAGGAAGGCAGGTATGTAATGAAGTACGATTCAGACATACAAACAAGGTTAAGGGTTGAATTCCCCAAAAAATAAATTCCAAAAATAATCTACCTTTTCTAAAAGAAAACACAAAATATTAAACACATCAAGAAAAAAGTTGTTCTTAAAAAAAAAGAGTCCCAAAATTCAAGAAAGGGCTGATTCAGGAGATTACAACAAACCATTATTTCAAGTTTTATAATAGCAAAATATCAGAGATACAAACTTCACAACAACCAACTTAATGTGATTTTGAAATCTGATTAAACAAGGTATAAAAGACTACAAAATCCATGCCATTTATTTTACTGCATTAATTTGCCTCCAGCCTTTTAGTTGTCTCCTCTCATGCACTACAACAACCCTAACTCAGAACCCTACCTAGCAAAACTTGTAGCTTGACAAAACTTCTCTCAACTATAGAAGCATATAGCCCACCCAAGAGGGTATGAGAACTGCTGATTTAAAGAAAATCATTGATGTTTTACTAACAGGAGTCAAAAAAAAAAACAGTCAAACAAAGTTGGAAAAGCACTCTTCAAGTGAGCTGCCACCAACTAGCTGCCTGACCTTGAAAAAAAAATCAATCCAAGACTAATCAGAGCACTGTCTAGAAGAAAAAAAATGCCATCACCACATCCAACTTTCAAATGTGCTAATTCTTCTGTGAGCCCATTTTAGGTCAACAAAGTTTAAGCTCTTTATTAAATATCACGGCATTCACTTGAGTCACAGTAAATGGCACTACAATGACCCCATCAATTTTATGGACTGTAATCCTTCCACTGAGTCCTTTACTCTAGAACAACCTTGAGTCCATAGTGAAGAAAGAAAATCATACAGGAGTTCTGACTAGTGAGTCACAGAAGCCAGGTGAAACCTGTCAGAGAGATGCTTTCTATAGTTCCATATGCTGGCCACCATAATGGCCACATCATCTCCAAGCCAAATGTTAGGTCGAGAGAGTAGAGTGAGAGACAGAGCAGTAAGCAATACCTAAGTGGGCCTTGACCTGCCAGTCTGAAATCAAGTATCTTCATTTTATGTTAGCATAAATATTAGCTAGCAGTGAATTGGGGCCAGCCTTTCTTCTTCAATTGGGTGAAGAATAGCAATAAATGCCAATTCTTCATGTCTGTACCAATGCACAGCACCTGAAGATTATATAATCTTTAGCTACTTGAGGATCCTATCAATATCACAGATATTATGGCCTCACTATAAAGGTACAGGGTATATCCAAAATGTTGTACCCAGATATCACTGTCAGATTTAAGATGGAACACTGATCCTGCTCCTGAAAGTGAAGAGAATGATGAGAGGTCTGAAAATTAAGTCATATGATAAATCAGAAACTAAGTATCTTTAGTTGGAAGAAAAGAAGGCATAGAGATGTTGTAAAAAACCATCTTCAAAAAATTTTACACCTCCAAATAGCAAAACAAAAACAAATGGGGAGAGCCTTTCTAAAAAGTTAGCATTCACTAAAAATGATGTGCCATATATATATATATATATATATATACACACACACACACATATAGTACAACTGTTGTGATACAGAAGGAACTTCAGTACTTGATGGGAAGCAGAACCAGATGACTTCTCAGACTTCTTTCACCAAAATACTGTATATGCTATAAACTGACAACAATTCATGCATCCATGAGCAACCTCAAACTTTTAGCAATCATGATTTGTTTTGCTCCATGAGTTGGTAGTGGCTGATCTTGGTTTTAAAAGTATTAGCTGTCCACTGCAGGAAAGTAGAGAGAAAGAATACAAATGAACCATAACCTCACAGCCAAGATAATCACTGTTAACATTTGGCATAATTCCTGCCCCAATCATTTTTCAAGGCATAAATATATGTAAGAAAATCTGAGTCAAGCTATACCTTTTGTCCTGATTTTTGCATTTATATGATCATTTTCTCAAGTTGTTAAATATTTACCAAAAAAAGCAAGATTTTTTAATGCCTATCTAGAAATATAAAGTTTGTATATAGCATATTGGCATATTTCAAGCATACATTAGGCACTTGGGTTATTTTTAGTTATTACAAATATTATCACAATGAATATCCTTTTAGATTGATCTTCAGACACATCTCCAATGATGCTGTATGTATATACAAGACTGAATTTGTCTTATGCTATCTTAGATATAAAAACAATTTGAATCATATGACAACCAAAGGACATAATTATACACACAGATACAGACTACCACAGCAAAAGCAAGTCTCCTGTGACGAGAACTAATCAAACTTAATCCTTCCTCAAAAACAGGTAATGCCACTATCTTGAAAAACTGCTTCTGACCCACACAAATATGCTTATATCCATTTTTTAGTGTAATTCTGGCTTATCTGTATAGTGTGAATATTGTCCTGAAATCTTAGTATCAACCATAAATAAAGAAGTTTGTATCTCAATATTTTAAGAGAAATGCTGACAATTATAGGAATTAAGGACTTTAATCCGTTCAAGGAGAACATTTTACAAAATAATACAAAAGCCATTTTTTTAAACTAAGACCAATAAATCATTTAACTAGACCTTTCAATTGTAATTCTACTCCAGGTATGCTGAGTGTCACTATTTAATCCAGAGTCCTGCCTGGTGACCCTTCTTAAACAAACCTATGTTCATGAATTCAACTGGATTTTCCATATGACCCAATGCTTTGAGTTTGGTTTCAAGAAGAAAGAAGAATATTTTTACTGGAAAAACCTAAACTCTCACCAGCTACTGATTTAAGATTATTATTCACTTAAAAAAAACTGTGGTAGTAATTAGGGCATATTGACTACCATCAACATACATTTTACAGGAATCTTAATGACATTCCCCATTCCATGGTTGCAGAAAGAGGAATAAAAAACAAAATACGGTTTTCATAAAGCAGTTGTATGAAATGGCAGCCAGAAATGAAAGCCAAAATACAATATGATGATGGAAATCTACAGGTAACTGTACAGCATGCTACAAATATGGGCCCAACAGCTAAGCTTCTCATGCCAGATAAAACACCAAGGCAGACTTGAGAAGACCAGAAAAATGGATGATGAATAAGTCACTGAGATGGTCCTTTTCTTAATCTTTTCTCACTCACCTTTATCTGCTAGACAGAAGAGAGAGAAAATTATGAGGCATAAAAATAGGATTGATTCTTATCTTTGACAACTTTCAAAAAGATAACCAACCTGCTTTTAGGGGTTGTTCCGTTTTTCTAAGCCTTATACATGGTCAGTTATCCTTAGTTAGCCAGTAATAGGAGAGAACCATGATGACAAATTCTCTCACTGAAACTCACTCTCAGGGCCACTCATAATCTCTGAACATTAGCTTCAAGGCTTAACTGTCCATTAGTAATGACATCCATTAATGATCACCTTTGCATAAGATTAGAACCAACACTGTAACAGCCCTCTCCACATATCTTCAGAACCATGACACCAAATACTCACCGAATACACATCTTTTCATAACATTTGAATTGTGAGCCATATTAAAACATTATCTATAAGATTAGAATTTTAAAATATCCCAATTTTACTTAAATCAAATTTCAAGGGCACCTGGGTGGCTCAGTCAGTTAAGTGTCTGACTCTTGATTTCGGCTCAGGTCATGATCTCAAGGTTTATGGGATGGAGCCCTGTGTCTAGCTCAGCACTAACAGTACAGAGTCTGCTTGGGATTCTCTCTCTCTCTCTCTCTCTCTCTCTCTCTCTCTGCCCCTCCCAGCTCCTACATGCACACACTCTCTCAAAATAAACAAACATTTTAATTAATTAAATTTGATTTAAATTGTTTAAGTATAAAGTCTCAGTGTTAGAGAAAGTATATCATGTGTGACAGTTAATTGAATTCATTTTTAAATAATTAAACCCAAACTTATTTCTATTACCAGAGGAATATGATCTATTCAACATACACAAATAATGACCAGTCGAAAAAGTAGAAGCAATTCTTTAATTTCTGCCTTAGCCCCCGCCCCAGTAAAAAGATTAAAGAATTCCTCATCTAAGATCACCTGAAACACTCATTTGGTAGAGGGAAACAAATACTCCTTCCACAATTTTCTCCCAAAGACGACACTTCCTACTTTCCAGTCTCAAATGACAAAAGTAATCTGTTTGAATTAAAAGGATGAGTTTGAGGGTACTAAAAATACACCACATAAGCCACCAAATAGTATCTTATTTATGTTAGTCTTACTGTTTAGCTCTCATGAAAAGCCATAGTTTATGGGTCATTTTTCCAAACTGACACATTTTAAGACTATAAAAATATCCCTACATTAAAAATGTGTGATGTATACTTTGGGGAGAAATAATGTATATAACCTGATGCAATGGAAAAGTTGGCTTTCAATTATGATGCTGACTGGATTTAGTCTTCTTCGGCCATTGGGACTCAGGATTCCTAAATAAAGCATGGTGCTTTGATGAGTCACATTTGCAGCACAATCACTACACTCATCCCCACCTAATACACTGTAACACATTTTCCCCTCCCAGATCTGGCCATAGTTATTTCACAAGAAAAAAAAAGCACTGATTAAAAGGAAACAGGACAGACAGTGAGTAAGCCATGAACAACTGCCCAAAGAGCTGTAAAAATCCTGGCAGAATCATTTCCATGTGTTTCAATTAAAGTTGCCATGAGAGGTGGAAAACGAACTAGAGAGAATATTGATAAAGTTGTATCCATTCCCTCCCTTTTGTAAGTATAGTTAGAGCCAAAGAATAAAAAGTACAATTATTGGAGATCTTGCAAAGTATTCATACAGGAAAACATTTGGAATGTATCCAATGAAAACATTCTGACTTATAATTCCATCAGCCAATCAGAGAATATTTTTGAAAAGCACTTTATATGCATTTTTAATATACACAGAAAAAATGCTAAGGGTTTATAAACAGTAGTTCTCTTTCAAGGATGGGATGACAGATTACATTTTTTTAATCCTTCTTGTGTGTTAATTATAGATTTGTTCTAGACAATTTAGAAATGACTTATAATAAGGAAAAAAAACAAATTTAGTACAAATGACTAGGCAGTTAAATATACAGAGGAAAATGTGATAAATAACATTTACAGTTTTAGCAATTTTTTTTCTAATTATAGTAAATTTTTCTACAGAATGATTTCCTCCATTAAGTGTTTATAGGTTGAATTGTGCCCCACAAAATTTCTTATGTTGAAATCCTAATTCCCAGCACCTCAGAATGTGACCTTATTTGGAAACAGGGTGACTGCAGATATAATTAGTAAGATGAGATCACTGGGGTGAACCCTAATCCAATATGACCACTGTCCTTATAAAAAGAGAAAATTTGGATACAGAGACACACACAGGGAGGATGCCTGTGAAGACAAAGGCAGAGATAGAGATAACACATCTACAAGCCAAGGAACACCAAAGATGCCAAGCAACCAACCAAAAGCTCAGGGAGAGGAATGGAAGAGATTCTCCCTGACAGTTTTTGAAAGGAACCAACTTTGTTGACACCTTGATCTTGGACTACTACCTCCTGAGCTGTGAGACAGCCAATTTCTGCTGTTCAAGCCACCCGGGTTGCAGTACACTGTTACAGCAGCCCTAACAAACTAACACAAAAGGTTTCAAAGCACACCACAGGAAGACATTACACTTTGACCACACACAAATAGTTTTGTCATAACTATTGGTCTTCTGGTAGATAGTGCTTGCAAAATCAATCCTCCTTCCATATGCTCCTCCTCCCCCCTGTCCATTGCTACATTTAGGGAAGGCTACATAACTAAGTTTTCTCCTTTGGATTATGAGAAGTAACATACACCACATTCAGGCTTTAAGACTGGGGCACACCCCCTTCATACTCTTCCTCTTTCTCCCAGCTCACATCTGAACATGGTACCCAGATCAACCACAAAGATGAGATCCATGCCCTAAGGAGTAGCAGAGCTACTTCTTAGAAGGAATGTGGGTCTTTAACGGACAGCATGGGACAGAGCCACCCACGAAGCAGGAATATGCTCCTTACAATGTCACATGAAAGTAAAGGAAATAATTCTGTTCTTTAAGCCACTAAATTATTGGGTTTCTCTGCAATACCAGGTTAGTCTTTTGCTCTAAGAGAGCATCAGGGGAAATAAAATATTCCTAACACATGCAGTAAAAGAGCATATAGAAAACCAGGTAAATCTCTGAAACAATAAATGTGACTCTATAGGAGAAATTTAAGTATAAACTGCTACAGCTCCAAATCTGAAACAATGTATGTGATGATCTTAGTAGTCGTTAAGCTACAATTGAAAACCTTTGAGGGAATCTGCCAATCCTTATCCTTAAAGGCTTTTTTTCTTAATGATATTTTAAATTTATTTTTAATTTCAAATATTTTCATGAGAATAGATTTAGTATATGATTTTACATATATTTTAATGGTACAACAACAACAACAACAAAGTGACATATAAAAGTCTCATACTCCTCCAATCTCCTCTCTAGGGAAAGCCAGAATAAAGATAGGAAGGTAGCCTTCCCGACTTAGAGGTTATAAAATAATAAGCGTGGTCAAATTTTAAAGTCAACTCAAGAGAGGTTTTAATTTGGGTTTGTGATACACACCTAGAGTCAAAACCAAAACATATTTTAATAATAAGCATATGGAGCCTTCATATCTGCCTTACTCTGAGAAAAGAAAATTAATTTCCCACAGATGTTAATGACCAGCAATGTGGCCTATTTCTTGTTCTTAAATTCTTCCAAAATGCCATTATGTGAAACTGAAATACGTGTGAAACTAGAAGCAAGTTCTTGGAGAACAACTCCATACTTCTCCATTACTTCATTCTACTGTAGATGAACCACAGTGTCTACTTCTGTCTGGTCAAACACTGAAAAGTACTCTTCTGGAATTTGGGGTGTTTGCCTTTTAATAAAGTTACAGGTTTTTCTCCCCAGGGTGTTTACCCAAATCCTGTATGGACACTTATCAGGAAGACACGCTATTGAACTAAAGAAGAAAATGAAGAGATGTAAATTACTCCCATTTAGTTATTCAGGACCTCATTAACCTGTGACCAAGGATGGAATCTATGATTCCAATTCGTGGTTTGGTGGACGCACACATGTTCCTGGATTCAAACATGTGTTTCTATTTAAACTGCTGGAACGTATATATGGCTCCACAAAGAGTGATAAATATTAGCAAATCTTCTAAGAATGAAGGTCCTTTATGACCACATACACCGTATTTTGATTCAGCTTTTAAAATGTCTCAGTCACACAAAGCTCAACAATCTGCTTTTTCCATCTATCCACAAGTTAAAGAACAATGAAATAAAATCCTTCCACAGATCACATCTATCTGCACCTTCTCAGTCAACCCAAGGCAGATCTGTCATTTTTGCTATGTGTCTTCTTTGTTCTTCCTCACGGCAAGCCTGCCTTAGGTAAAAGGCGGGGCAGGGCATTCTGAAATGCTCAGGTACTGATATGTTGGATATTAATCACTAAGAGATAATGCCAAGTAAGGAGCTTCCGGTATAGTACAGAAACTTCAACAGCCTGAGCCTAAAGAAGGGCTGGAAAACTATTTCTGCCAGCACAGCATTTTTAAATTTTAAAAATTTAACTCCCTTTTGAAAAGGGCCCCCCCCCCATTCAAATAAGGAACTTCATCATATACGATATTATATCTCACCATGAACTATGAATTCCTCAGATGTCATGTGTGCAAGCCAAAGGTCTGAAGTGTGAATGCCACAGGAATCCTTCCACCGCTGTTTAGCCTTCTTACATTGTGTTTCTCTGCCTAGAATGCCTTCCCAAGCCTACCTCTTCTCTTAACTACTACTCATCTCAGGAACTCAAGAAATCCTTTCTCATCTTCTAAAGCCCCAGTCAAGTGTTTAACCCTCTATAGCCCCAGACTGTCCTGCTATTTATATGAATATTGTCAGACACCAGACTAATTTCTTTAAGGCAGAGACTATGCCTTGTTCGTTTTAGTCTCTTTTGTGTGTGGAATAGAGCAAGTGGTAAATAAATACTTTCAGAATGAAGAAATGCCAATACAAGTATCGGCTCTGAAAATATTTGCTTACATATTCCTGGAAGAGAATGCAAAAGTTAGCAAACAAAACATGTAGCTCACACAGAGGCAAGAGAATAAAGAGGCCATAAAAGGCCACATCTGGTTACACACAGGTTGATTTTTCCAAAGGCTGACGACCCTCCCCAGCGTTATTTAACTTCATCTATACTTGCTGCTTTATTTCACTCCAGGACACCTGTATATTTGTTTCTACATACATGCTTTCTGTATCCCAACAACAAAGACACAAATATAATAAATCCAAATAAATGAAAGAAGAACATGCACTTGAGTCAATTTCTTTGAAAGGACAGACATCTTCCCTTATATAAAGCACTTATTTTAAAACAGAGCTGACTAGAAATAATCAACTGCTATTCATAGTTTCCCATATTCCTTTTTCAGTCAGGTCCATTCTCATTTCCCTTTGTTATATATGACTAGCCAGACTGGCTTCACTGAAACTCAGAACTCTCAGAAGACAGGGACAGATTGAACATGGTTACCAAGAGTGAGCAAGCAGGTCTAAAGGTGCATCTTTTGTCGATTATATTATCCCACCTGTGGTCATGCTTACTGGAAATGAGGAAAGCTGTGAGGGATTCCTCTCTATGTCTCAGGTCAGGTATGTATAGGGGTAAAAAGAAATAGGGGGCAGCAGAGAAAGAATATAATCAGGACAGCCCACGTGGCAGCCTTCATTGCCTCTGCCTCCAGGCAAAAATGTCCTTAGATTTGCTCAGGAGGAGCAAGAAGTTAGAATGGTTATGTCCCAAAGAGCATCTCACCCTTTCTTTCCCCTAAACATCTCCAGCTGTCTCATGAAAATCTATTCCCCTTCATATGGAAGGGGAGTTTTTAGGAGTTTTGAGTATAGCCACTGCAACATGCTGATTTCTCCTTAATTATCACCAAGGCAGAAGTACAAAGCAACTTACCTTCTGAAAAAAGTCTTCCCCACTTTTGCCTTTTCCTTCAGCAGCAGCTGTAAATAAAAACATACACATTTAAAATAGTTTCTTTTTCAATCTCTGTATTCAAAAACCTCTCAAGTATCAGGTATGAGAATACAAAAGTAAGCAAGATGCCATTCTTGCTCAGTGACTGCCAGAACAGGCTTCATTTCTGATGCAAAGCTGGTAAAAAACAAAACACTAATCCAATCAATTATACATCTTTAGATAATTTCACACTTTTTTTTTTTTTTTTTTTTGGTCTGGAAGATTCAGGTCTCTCTTTTCACACATTGATGATTATAATCTCATCGTTTCATAGTTAAGGAACTACATGAAGAAATGCAACTACCAAATATAACCAACTATAGTGTTCTAAGCACTTCCTTTTTGTTCTATGCTTTGCAAAGACTATATAATCTACTTGGGTTTCAGCTGGCATCATACTACTTCAATTCACACTTTAATTCACATTTATAAGATAAAGACAAAACAACATGAGGATTAAATAGTAATAGTGAAGGTCACAGACAACAATAAAACTTCATGGGAGATTAATTAAAAGGTCATTACATTTGAACAAATTGTTTTTATATGTAAATGGTAGCCTATAAATACATGAGAAACCCAGTTTTCTACATTCGAAAGTCTTACAACTCTGTGAACCTTTTTTTTTAAGTTTATTTATTTTAAGAGAGAGAGTGTGTGCGTGAACAGTGGAGGGGCAGAGAGAGAATTCCAAGCAGGTTCTGTGCTGTCAGTGCAGAGCTGGATGTGGGGCTCAATCTCACGAATCGTGAGATCATGACCCGAGCCAAAATCAAGAGTCAGATGCTTAACTGACTGAGCCACCCAGGCACCCGATGTAAACCTTTTTTTAAATCTGTAGAGAGGAGTAGGCAATTTGACTAAAAGGAAAGAGGGACCAAAGAGACAAAAGCGCCTTGCTCACAATAGCCTCAAATTGCATCTTTCAGAAGGCAAACACCGAACGGGTCTCAAATTCAGGTGCAGGGTGGAATAGTGGTTAACTGGAGAAGCCACTGGCCAAGACAAGGAAACAAGCTGGAGCAAGAACTCTTAGGCAATGAAACCTAGAAGACCATGGTACCCCAAACACTTACTGGTCCACACTATCAAGGGGCACTGCATGTACATGCATATACATGCATGTATGTGTGTCCAGGACACTTATAAAATTATTAAAGACTCTTGTGTGTCAACTATACTTCAATTTAAAAAATTATTAATGACCCAAGAAATGTGGCAGGTGATTCTGTTAAGTGGAAGACTCAAAACTCAAATAAATTCCCTCAAAAAAAATAGCAAGTACTAAAATATAAATTTTTTCACCAATTTTAATCTCACAGTTAAAGACACCTTCTACAGTCTTGCAAAATGTGTATTTTTATCCACATGTTTGCATCCAAAAAACAGAATTCAGAGTACATGTTTCTGTGATTTCCAAAGACATTCTGAATAAATGTATGACAAGAGCTAAAAAGAAATAAAAAATTTAAAACTGTATTCTAATGGTAGGCTAAACAATAGCCTCTCAAAGATAGTCATGTCCTAATGCCTGGAACCTCTGAATATGTTACTTTAAGTGGCCAAAGGGATTTTGCAGGTGTGATCAAATTACATTAAATTATCTTGAGACAGGGAGATAATCCTCAATTACCCAGGTGGGCCGCATGTCATCATATGGGGTTCATTGTAAGAGGGAAGCAGGAAGGTCAGAATTCAAGAAGGCAATGTGACAACAGAAGCAGAGGGAGGGCAGGACATGTAACAAAGAAAGGAGAGGTCAGAGGAGAAAGGTATTAGAGATGCTATACTGCTGGCTTTAAAGATGAAGAAAGGGGCCACAAGCTAAGGAACATAGGTGGCCTCTAGAAGCTGGGAAAGGCAAGGAAATGGATTCTCCCCTGGAGCCTTCAGGAGGAGCATGGCCCTGCCAACACCTTGGTATATCCCAATGAAACCCATTTGAGACTTTGGACCTCTGGAACTGTAAGACAATAAATTTACGTTATAAACCATTATACTTGTGATAATTTGTTACAGAAGCAAAAAAACAAATACACACACACACAAACAAAACAAACCTAATACATAATGCCAATACTATTTTTACTTTCTGCACAAATACCATACTTTCTACAGCATGAACTGAGCAAAGACATGTGAGCATTTCAAGCACACATTTTCACAAATACATTCTTGGTAGTTAACTCTACAAATTATGATTTCTACTCTCTAATCTGGAAATATGTCAATATTAATAAAACTTTTAAAAATACAAAAAGCAAATTTGAACCAAAAGAGCAAAGCTCATACTTCCCAAATAAACTGGAAAATGTGGCTGATTGTAGCTAGAGGGACAACCTAGGCAAGATAAAATGACAGTGCCCAAACCTAATGACACAAACCTAATAACAAGTGCCTTGGGGGCACTTCAACTCAGCCATCTCTTAGGCTGCCTTTATCTCTAAAGCAAAAAAAAAAAAAAAAAAAAAAAATTGAAGGGGCCCTACTCGATAACAAAATTGCTTGGCAATGAAAATTGCACAGCAGGGCACAAAGATGTGAGAAAATTCTAGTGACACCAAGGAAACTCTTCTTTGAAAAGAAACTTTAGAATCAAAGATATTTCCAAAAGCCTATCAAGCAAGAAAGATTCACCCACAGGGAACTCCTTCACAACTTATAATTCATCACTTTAAATTTCCTATTACAATTACAGTTCATTACAGACATTTCCTTTAGGGCATTTATTTTGCTCATGATAAACTCATTATGTCACAACCTTTAAATCCCCCTTCATTTGAAGTCCAGCTAAATAGACTTCATAGAATGGCCTTTCAATCCCCGTATGAATAAAAAATGGAGGGGGTGGGATTTCCTTAGGCTCAAATTATAACTATGTTCCAGAAAAATATCTAAAATTTAACAGAAACCTGCACATGTAACCACCTTATGATTTCCAGGGGAAGAGGAGGCAGGGATACTCATTAGCACCAAAAATACTCATACCAAAATTCTTTGGCCTTTTTCATTCCAAGTGTTTATGTATAAAAAACTCCAAATCTGAGACAGATTCTCCCCTAAATCTAGAGTAATGTCCATTCCTGAAGCCCACAATTACCCTAATAAAAAGACTCTGGTTGGATACTTAATGAGATCACTGTCTTAAGTATAAACCATGGTTAGTCCCAGTCATTGGCACGTTACAGTGACTATTCCTTATTTCCGGGTTGCTGGGTCTCCTGAAGGACTTTTACTGACCCCATGCAAGCAAAGCTGCCAAGGTTAATATGTTCATTTTAGAGATGCAGAAAAGAACAAAAAGAAGTTCACTTTTTCATTCCATAAATATTTAAGTCCTGTGCTGGTGAATCAACATTGGCAAGGCCCTGACATTCAACTTACGATCTTGGCCTATATTTTCACAGCCTCCCACTAGTGAGATAAAGCCAAAATCAAAATTTAATTTTAGTGACAACTTTCCCAAGTATCTTTTCACAATCACAACTCTATCCAAACTAAACTTATTAGAAATTTAACTTAGCTGTTCTCATTTGGGACAATGTACTAAAAAGCTACTCATTTTACTCTTAAATCCAACACTACAGCTGGGCAGCTACTGCCAGGCCTGAAGAGTGAACGGTGCTTCTAGGAAGACCATCTAAGAATTGGATTGTAAGAAAAACATGAGATATGATAATATCTTGACTCAATGGTTGTCTTTTCATTATGGTTGGAGGGGCAAATGTTGCCTCTGAAATGAGCCAAGACATACTTGATGTCACAGCATTCCTTGACCTTTGAAGTCTAATTCTATTCTGTGGTATAACAGTTCTGCTGAGTCCTCACACTCTTATACACTGATACACTCCTACCTTTTATATTCCATAGTAACAGGAATACACACATAATGACTTAGCAGGCTTTTCCTAATGTCTTTATAACAGACTTCTGCCTGATGTTCCAAAATGTAATCATTTGATTGTAAAATCCCTGGACTATACTTGCCAATGAAAGCAGTTGTCTTTATTTTCATGACATAGAATTCCAGGAATAAATTACTTCAATACTACTGAAACATAGCTTCATAGATTGTGCAGGTAAAGCATTTCATATTTTAAGCTGAACAATTCATTTTTATGTTTATTATAATTTCTCCAATGTTTTGCCATATTTTATTTGATATTTTTGCTTCACAAGAAATATGGGATGGCAAAAGCCATAGCCAATAAAAACAGCAAAAGTTGAAACAGGTGTAAACTATTATACTCCCCCAAACTACAGGGCAAGTCTAGTTAATTACTGAATTAAAGGGTGGGGAGGGGGTAAGTTCGATTTTAAATTCTTTGTAGGGCATATGGAAACTTATTTAAATATCCTTTTCACTCTGAAATGCTTTTCCATTATAACATCTGATGCTTTCTGGAGTCAAATCTAAAAACACAAGGACTAAAAACAGTATGGAGTATCTTTAAACACTCCCGTGATAGGCAATGGGTTTTTCCCTCAACCCTGTGGAAACTGAGCCCAAAAAAAAGTTCAAATTATAAAATAAATTTGAAATAATACTTCAAATTTATAAAGATTCAAGGCATTCCTCCCTTTTTCTTAACACAAACCAACCGTAGCATATTTGCAACTAAGAAGGCTGTTGTATGTTAAGGTCACCTGAAAGATAAATGTAACCATGTAGGTAGCCTCATTCTCCCACAAAAATACTTCACTAAAATTTCAAAACATTCACTTATTATATCAACTTAATCAATATGCTTAAAGAGCTTTGCCAGATATTTTATTCTATATAACACAGTTTTCAGAAAACTTCCATGACAATTGGGCCAACTTCACTGAAAGAGGAATCACAAAAAGATGTAGAAGATGCAGTTGCTATATACTCCCAGAAAACTTTACGTGCATGATTCATATCTAACACTCTAGAGTGGCATAAAAAGTTCTGAGAATTGATTGAAGAAATAGACATTAAGCTTACTTTTAAAGTTTCTTTAATTCTCAAAGTCATTCAAATACCCTAGTCAACCAAAACACTCCAAGTTTAAACATCAGTAATGAATAGTGTCTTCTGAATGTTGTATATCACATTAAGAATGAGGAATTTCAGGCCTCATCTTTCCTAAAACTCTCTACCTGCTTTCAGAGTCCACAATTAACAAATCAAACTCACCTGCTCTAAAGACAAAACAAAACAAACAAAAAACACATGTAGGCCCGTTAAGAAAAGGGAAACAGTCGAAAATATTTTTTTTTTCTCAAAGCAGTGGCTGGTAATTTGAGGACAGTTTTCTTCAATGTTCTTCTTAAATACTGGAGGGTTTTTTGTCTGAGTTTTTTGCAGTTAAAAATTCCCACGTTTAGGAGAGATGGGACAAAGATGGTGGCAGAGCAGGAGGTCCCTATGCTTACCTTGTTCCAAAAATTCAACTAGATAACTTTCAAATCATGCTAAATCCCCCACGAATCAACCTGAAGACTGTCAGAAAAAACTCCACAACACAAGGTAGAGGCCACATCAAGAGCACATGCAGCACACATTAGAGATATTCCTTGAAGCACGAGGCCCTTGGGAACAGGGATACAACACTACAGGGCACTACAGGACCTCTCTGTCATAAGGCTATTACCTTCAAGAGTAGGATACATGGCTGAATTTTCTAACACACAGAAGCAGGCCCAGAGACTTAGACAAAATGAGAGAAAGATGAATTTGTTCCAAATAAAAGAATAGAACAAGGCCACGGCCAGAGATCTAAGTAAAATAGATATAAGTAATATGCATGATAAAGAATTTAAAGTAATGATTACAAAGATACTCACTGGACTTGAGAAAAGAGTAGAAGAAATGAGTGAAACACTTAACACAAAGATAAGGACTAACACAGCAGAAATAAAAGGCTCAATAAATGAAATCAGATACACTCTTGATAAAATAAACAGCAGTCTGGAAGAAGTAGAGGAAAAAATCCAATGACCTAGAAGACAGAGTAACGGAAAGTTATCCGGATAAACTAAAGAGAGAAAAAAGAATTATGCAAAATTAGAGTAGACATAGGGAACACAATGATTCCATCAAAAATAGTAACATTCATATTACAGGAGTCCTTGAGGAAGAATAGAGTGAAAACAGGGAAGAAAATTTATTTGAAGAAATAATAGGTGAAAACCACCCTAATCTGAGGAAGGAAACATATCCAGATCCAGGAAGCACAGAGAACACCCAACAAAATCAACAAAAACAGATCCACACCAAGACATATTGTAATTAAAAAGGCAAAATATAGTGATAAAGAAAAAAAATTTTTTTTTAATTTTATAGAAAGAATGCTCAAATGGAAGAGAGGGGCAGAAGGAAAGAGAGAGAGAATCTTAAGCAAGCTCCAAACCCAGAGCAGAGCCTGACACAGGGCTTAATTCCACAACCCTGGGATCATGACCCAAGCCAAAATCAAGAGTTGGAAGCTCAACTGACTGAGCCACCCAAGTGCCCCCTAAGAAAAAAAATAATTTTAAAGCAGTAAGACAAAAGAAGATAGTAACTTACAAGGGAAAACCAATAAAGCTATCAGTGGCTTTTTCTGCAGAACCTTTCCAAGGCAGAAGGGAGTGGCATAATATATTCAAAGTGCTGAACTAGAACAATCTGCAGCCAAGAATACTCTATCCAGCAAGGCTATCATTCAGAACAGAGGAAGAGATAAAGAGTTTACCAGACAAACAAAAAATAAAGGAATTTGTGACCACTAAGCCAGCCCTGTAAGAAATACCAAAGAGAACTCTGTGAGAAAAAAGGAAAGACCAAAAGTGAAAGTATGAAGGTAACAAACAAAAAAGCAGTAAAAATGAGTATTCCCTTTTTTTTATTTAAAAAAAATTTTAATGTTTATTCATTTTTGAGAGACAGAGCATGAGTGGGGGAGGGACAGAGAAAGAGGGACAGAATCTGAAGCAGGCTCCAGGCTCTGAGATGTCAGCACAGAGCCCAACATGGGGCTCAAACTCACGAACTATGAGATCATGAGCTGAGCCGAAGTTGGATGCTTAACTGACTGAGCCACCTAGGTGCCCCTAAAAATGAGTATTTCTATAAAAAATCAGTTAAGGTACTCACAAAATAAAAGAATGAAAAATATGACAATATATACCTAAATGTAGGGAGGAGAACAGTAAAGAATGGGTTCAAATTTAAATGACCATCAATTTCATATATACTGCTATCTGCAGATGTTATATGCAAACTTAATGGTAACCATAAATCAAAAATCACTAATATATATGTAAGGAATAAAGAAAAAGAAATCCATATATCTTACTAATGAAAACCAGCAAACCAGGAAAGAGAAAGACAAGAAAGAAACCAAGAAAATCTTTAGAAACAATCACAAAAGAAATAATACAATAGCAATAAATACTTACCAATAATTAAATGGACTAAATAATAAATAATAATTAAATGGACTAAATGCTCCAACCAAAAGACACAGGGTGTCAGAATTGGTTAAAAAAAAAAAAAAAAAACAAAACAAGATCCATCTATATGCTGCCTACAAGATACTTATTTTAGACCTAACACCTTCAGATTGAAAGTGAGGGAATAGAGAAACATTTATCATACAAATAGAGGTCAAAAGAAACCCAAACTCACAATATTCACATCAAGCTAGACTTTAAAACAAAGACTAGAATAATAGAAAAATAAGGGCACCATATAGTAATAAATGGGGCAATCCAACAAGAACACATAACAAATGTAAATATTAATGCACCCAAAACATATAAAATAGTTAATAACAAACATAGAGGACTTTAACACCTCATTTACAACAATAGATCATCTAAAGAGAAAATACACAAGGAAACAATGGATTTGAATGACACACTGGACCAGAATGATTTAACAGATAAACTCAGAACTTTCCATTCTAAAATAGCAGAATACACATTCTTTTTGAGTGCATATGGACATTCTCCAGAATAGATCATACGCCAGCCACAAAACCAGCCTCAACAAATTAAAAAAAGATCGAAGTCACATCATGCATTTTTTTCTGACCACAAGGCTATGATACTAGAAGTCAACTACAAGAAAAATCTGGAAAGACCACAAATACATGGAGATAAAATAACAAGCTACTAAACAATGAACGAGTCAACCAGTAAATAAAAAAACAAATAAAGTACATGGAAACAAATGAACATGAACCACAATGGTTCAAAATCTTTGGGATGTAGCAAAAGTCATTCTAAGAGGGAAGTTTATAGCAATACAGGTTTACCTCAAGATGCAAGAAAAATTTCAAACAATCTAACCTTACATGTAAAAGAGCTAGAAAAAGAACAAACAAAACCTAAAATCAACAGAAGAAAGGAAATAATCAAGATTAGAGCAGAAATAAATGATATACAAACTAAAAACACAACAGATCAATGAAATGAGGAGCTGATTCATTGGAAAAATCAATAAAATTGATAAACTTCTAGCCAAACTTCTCAAAAACAAAAGAGAAAGGGCCCAAATAAATAAAATCATAAATGACAGAGAAGAAGTAACAACAAACACTACAGAAATACAAATAACAATAAGGGAATATTATGCCAACAAACTGGACAACCTGGAAGAAATGCATAAATTCCTAGAAACTTATAACCTACCAAAACTGAAACAGGAAGAAAGAGAAAATTTAAACAGACCCATAACCAGCAAAGAAATTGAATCAGTAATTTAAAAAAACTCCCAATAAACAAAAGTCCAGGACCAGATGGCTTCACAGGCAAATCCTACAAAACATTTAAAGAAGAGTCAACATTCTTCTCAAACTGTCCCAAAAAACAGAAAAGGAAGAAAAACTTCCAAATTCATTCTATAAGGCTAGTATTACTGACACCAAAACCAGATAAAGACACCACAAAAGAATTATTGCCCAATATCTCTGATCACCATATATGCAAAAATCCTTAACGAAATTCTACCAAGCTGGATCTAGCATGCATTAAAAAATTCATTCACCCTGGGGCACTGAGGTGGCTCACTCAATTGAGCGTCTGACTCTTGATTTCAGTTCAGGTCATGATCTCATGGTTCATTAGATCAAGCCCTGTGTCAAGCTCTGTGCTGACAGTGTGGAGCCTGCTTGGCTCTCTCCCCCTCTCTCTGCCCTTCCTTGTATGTTTGCTCACTCTCTCAAAGCAAATAAATAAAACTTAAAAAAAAATTTCATTCACCATGATCAAGTGGGATTTATTCCCAGGTTGCAAAGGTGGTTCAATATTTACAAATCAATCAATGTGATACATAATATCAATCAAAGAAAGGATAAGAACAATATGATCATTTCAATAGATGCAGAAAAAGCATTTGACAAAGTACAACATCCATTCATGATAAAAGCCCCCAACAAAGTAGGTTTAGAGGGATTATACCTCAACATAATAAAGACCATCTATGAAAAACCTACAGCTAACATCATCCTTAATGAGGAAATACTGACAAAAGAAGGATGTCCACTCTCACCACTTTTATTCAAGATAGTACTGGAAATCCTAGCCACAGAAATCAGACAACAAAAAGAAAATGAAAGTCATCCAAATCAGTAGGGAAAAAGTAAAACTTTCACTATTTGCAGATGACATGATACTATACATAGAAAACCTGAAAGACTCCACCAAAAAACTGCTAGAAGTAAACAAATTGAGTAGTCACAAGATACGAAATCAATGTACAGATATCTATTGCATTTGTATGTACTAAAAATGAAGAAGAGAAATTACGAATCCCATTTACAACTGCACCAAAAATAAGATACGTACAGATAAACCTAACCAAAGAGGTGGAAGAACAGTACTCTGAAAACTAGAAAACATTGATGAAAGAAACTGAAGATGACACAAAGGAATGGAAAGCCATTCCGTGCTCGTGCATTGGAAAAACAAATATTGTTAAATGTCTATACTACCCAAAGCAACCCACACATTTAATGAAATCTCTGTCAAAATATCAACAGCATTTTTCACAGAACTAGAACAAACAATCCTAAAATCTGTATGGAAAGGCAAAAGACCCTGAATAGCCAAAGCTTGACAAAGCAAAGCAAAGCTGGAGGCATTGCAATTCCAGACTTCAAGTTGTATTACAAAGCTGTAGTAATCAAAATAGTATGGTACTAACACAAAAATAGACATATAGATCAATAGAACAAAATAGAAAACCCAGAAATAAGCTAACAACTATATTAATAGTTGTTATTAATTAATCTTCATCAAAACAGGAAAGAATATCCAAAGGAAAGAGACTGTCTCCTCAACAAACTATTTTGGGGAAACTGGTCAGTTACATACGAAAGAATGAAACTGGACCACTTTCTTACACCATACCCAAAAATAAATTCAAAATGGATTAAATACCTAAATATAAGACCCAAAACCATAAAAATCCTAGAAGAGAGCACAGTCAGTAACTTATTTGACATCAGCTATAGCAACTTGTTTCTAGATAGGTCCCCTGAGGCAAAGGAAATTAAAGCAAAACTAAATTATTGGGACTACATCAAAATAAAAAGCTTCTGCATAGTGAAGGAAACAATCAACAAAACTAAAAGGCAACCTATGAAATGGAAGACATAATTTGCAAACAACATATCTGATAAAGGGTTAGTATCCAAAATATATAAAGAACGTACAAAACTCAACACCCAAGGAACAAATAATCCAATTAAAAAATGGGCAGCACATATGAACATACATCTCTCCAAAGAAAACATCCAGATGGCCAAAAGACACATGAAAAGATGTTCATCATCACTTACCATCAGGGAAATGAAAATCAAAACTACAATGAGATATCACCTTATACCTGTCAGAAGGGCTAAAATCAACAACACAAGAAACAAGAGGCATTGGTGAGGATGTGAGGAAAGGGGAACCCTTCTGCATTGTTGATGGAAATGTAAACTGGTGCAGCCACTGCAGAAAATAGGATGGAGGTTCCTCAAAAAGTTAAAAATAGGACCCTTGTGGAATCTAGCAGTCAAAATACTGGGTATTTACCCAAAGAATACAAAAACAGTAGTTCAAAGGGATACATGCATCCTAATGTATTATATAGCAGCATTATTTACAAAAGCGAAGTTATGGAAGCGGCCCAAGTGTCCATCAATTCAAGAATGGGTAAAGCAGATGCGGTGTATATACAGATACAATGGAATATTACTCAGCCATCTAAAAGAATGAAATCTTGCCATTTGCAATGATACAGATAGAGCTAAAGTATATTATGCTAAGCAAAATAAGTCAGAGAAAGACAAATACCATATGATTTCACTCATATGTGGAATTTAAGAAACAAAAAAAAAGGCAAAGGGGGAAAAAGAGAAAGACAAAGAAAGACTCTTACCTATAGAGACGAAACTGATGGCTACCAGAGGGAAGGTAAGTAGGGGGATGGGGGAAATACGTGATGAGTATTAAGGAATGCACTTGTAATGAGCACCGGGTGATGTATGGAACTGTTGTATCCCTATATTACACAACTGAAACTAATATAACACCGTATTTTAACTAACTGGAATTAACATAAAAACTTACACAAAAATCCCCACCTTTAAAAATGCAATAAATTATTTTTAAGACTATGAGACAGGATGTACAAAACTACCTCAATTCTATATCAAAACTGCATGCATATGCATAGAATGTACATGCTAGGGGAAAAAAGACAAGGATAAACATCAAAATATTAAAAATCATTATTTGAGTGGTGGAATTACCAGGTCATTTATCACTTTCACCTCTGTATTTTTCAGAATGCCTTTAAACAGCTTGAACTTCTTGGGGCACCTGGGTGGCTCAGTTGGTTGAGCGTCTGACTTTGGCTCAGGTCATAATCCCACAGTTTGTGGGTTCAAGTCCCACATCAGGCTCTGTGCTGACAGCTCAGAGCCTAGAGACTGCTTCAGATTCTGTGTCTCCCCCTCCACCCTCCCCTGCTCACACTCTGTGTCTGTCTCTCAAAAATAAATAAACATTAAAAAATTTTTAATAGCTTGAACTTTTTAATTATGCAAATAAATCAAGTAAAATATTTGAGATCCTTCTTCCTGTTTGTGAGTGAACCAAGGTTGCACTGGTTTGTCACAGCATCATTTTCAGCCCACAAGGTATAAACAATCTGGCAAAAGTCTGAAGGTCAAATGTGGATATAAGCTACCTAAGGGATGGAATGACTAAAGCAATTCCAGAGATGAATAATGGACAATGAAATCATACCAAAGATAGACTATCATAGGCCTTAATTAACCTACCGCTTTCTAGATTGAAATACTGATTCTGTGCAATTCTCAGTGGAAGACTTTTAACAACTTATGCCACATTAAGAAACTTCACAGCTGAAAACCCTAAACAATCCAATACCTGGAAAACATCTGTGATTCACATCCAACTATAGTTCTAGCCTCAAGAAAGAAAGAGATACTCTCTGAAATGCATGAACCAAAAAGAGAAAAATCTATGTATACATGTCTAATTATAGACTGCTTAAAAGAAGGCCACTTTTACTGGAATGTCACATCAAATGAAACATGAAATAAAACAGACAACACCTTATTAATTTACCACATTCTAAAATGGCTCAATAGCTAAGACTATGAGAGCAAAGAGAGGGGATTGTCTATAATTATTTGGGCCAAGAGCATGAACCATTATTGGAACTACACCAATAATCCAATACATCCTGTGAGACCTTTTTTAAAAAATTTCATTTACCACCAAATTTTCAACCAGTCTAACAGGAATGACAAAGACAATGTTGGAGGTTGGGGGGCAGTCCTAATCTATTCTAACAATGGGACTGCTGTTGCCTCTTTAAGGTTTACATCTATTAACCCCAACAATTAACTCCTCTGTAGAAGTACACTTCTCACAATGCAGACTGCACAGGATTTTTTCACATGTTGAATCTGAGGGCAGTAAAGCTTTGCCTTCATTCCAGTGCTGGGGACAATCTAAGACAGTGGTGGCCCTGCCACACTTAGGACACAGCAGCAGCCTCAAGCAAAGGCCAACACTCTCTAGTCTATGGGCTTTTAGTTTCAGAAAGCATCTACTGCTATCAAGTGTAGGAAAACAAATATTCACAAAAATCTGAGAAAATCTAAATTACATTATTCATTGCTTCAAGCAACTTTTAATTTGAACTCTTCAAGCAACTCTGGCTAAGAGTTTACTCAGACTTCAAATTTATTGACCTGACAATGAAGACTTCCTTGTGGACTGATGACCCTAACATACGTCAACATAATCTGAGTCCAACTGATTAACAGAAACTTTGGTAATGTCAAATGTTTTCCTTTTAGGCTCTATTTCTTCTTACATAAGAAATTCCTGAAGCACCATTTAGTCTGGCCTGGGTCATAAACACTATTTGATAACTTTGAGTATTTACATATTAGGGTTTTTCTAAATCAACACTCTTCTAGCTTTGTCAAAAGCTAAAGCATGTTCATGGCCTTTATACAGTTTAATGGAATTATGAAAACTTAATATACCACAGTAGGCTTATCCCAGAGAGCTGTACCATCCAAAACAATAGCCACAGGCCACTTGTGGCTATTGAGCACTTCAGATATAGGTAATCTGAATCCAGATGTGCTGTAAAAGTAAAAAAACACATTGGATTTCAAAGACTTAGTACAGAAAAAAAGTAAAAATCTCACTAATGTTTGCCTTATATATTGAAATGATACCATTTTTACATACGAGGTTAGAGAAAACTATTATTAAAGTTAATCTCAACTTTTTCTTTTTCATGTGGTTATAAAATTTTAAGTTACATTTGTGGTTCACATTATATTTCCATTATACAATGCTACTACAGGGGATAATAACTTACTTAGCTATTACCCAAAGACGACTGAAAAAGGTTCAATAGAGAACACAGTGTGACAGGCTACAAAGAGTATTTCCAAACAGCAGGAGTCAGCAGCTTATAATCTAAGCTGTACCTGTCTTAACCTCCTGGAAACATTTTGAGGAAGGAAAAGATTGGTTAGTATGTTGGGGGTGAGGCAGTGGAGAGAGGGTTAAAGAATTAGAGTAGTTTGAATAAAATGCGTAACATTAATAACCATTTCCTTAATATCTAGCTTTGGCCCAACCCAAAACCATGAAACTCTTTAAGAGTTTATGTAGATGGTTATTTAATGGAATGAAGTTTATATTTCTTTTGTGTTTGTAATAACATGGCACTGGGGCAAGCCAACTTGTTTTAAATCAGAACCAAATGTGTTCCAGGCATGCTTACAATTCAGTATGTGCAAAACTCTATGAAAGGGCAGCCTGTTTTGCTATTCTCCTTACCAATGTGTGAGGGTTAGGAGGGCACAAAGATAACACTGGCTTTCATCGGGGATACCCCAATTCATCTTAAAGCTAAAAAACTCATTTATTGATTCATTTAAACAAAACTTACTTAGCACCTGAGGCATATAAAGAGGAGATAAAATTGTAGAGTCAGAGAAACCTGGGTTCAACTCTAGGTTTGCCAATTTACTAATGGGATAACCCCAAGCACATGATTTAGCCTCCCTAAGGCTCTGTTTTCATCTTGAAAAATGTGTAAATAAGCACTCTTTAAGCATTTGATAAATGGAAGCCATCAACCTTGACCTCAAAGAACTTACAGTCTCACTCAACTATAAATTCTCTAAAATGTTAAACATTACATAAGGTCACAGATAAAAAGAAAACTCAAAGAATAAACATGGTAAGAAGCTTCAGAGCTGATTGCTTAGCATGGGAAAAGACTAAAACATGGGAAATGGGGAATGTGAATTCTGGGCAGAGAGAATATTCTGAATACCCATGTCTGTTTGTCTACTCAAAGCACTGAAACAGTACCTGTTCCTAGAAGGGGCCACAGGTCAGGACAGCAGAGAGAAAGGGGAGCTCTCCAGGGACTGGAGACATGAATACCTCAGGTTGGCTCACACTGATTCTTTACAAGGGTAAGCACCACTCCTCAGAGAAGTGTTTGGAAACACATAACATGTTGTTGTCACAGGATGGGGGCTGGGGACAGTGGTGCAGACATTTAGTGTCTAGGGCTGGGGCAGTCAAAAAGAGTCTAGCTCAATGAAGAACTGTCCCATCCATCATGGCAATACCACTAGTTGAGCATTACTAATAGGGTGTTTCTTTTAACAATATCCTTTCTTCAGGCAATGATTTTCCAAATAATATGTATCTATTCACTTTTTTCTACACTGTCAATGAACTACCAAATGAACAATTAGCATGATCCTTCCATACTCTTTTAGGTTGTCAATAAATTTAACTAGATCACAAAATTTATCTTTTTCATCAGATGCTCCCACAAGCACAAATAAGACAAAGCTGCTTAAGCAAACATACCAATTGGATAAGGATTATCTATTATTCCAGCAAACTGAAGGCAAACGAACTTGAAGATACAGTGGGAGAAAGGGATGCTCATGAAAAAAAAAAATCACACTCCTGGGGTGTCTGAGGGACTCAGTCAGTTAAGCATCCAACACTTGGTTTCAGCTCAGGTCATGATCTCACAGTTCATGAGTTTGAGCCCCGCATCAGGCTCTATGCTGACAGCACCGAGCCTGCTTGGTATTCTCTCTTCCCCTCTCTCTCTGCCCCACTAACCCTGCCCATCTCTCAAAATAAATAAATAAACTTAAAAAAAAGAAAAATCATATCCTTGTACCCACCCACAGATCCCACCAAATCTTAATCTTTGTGGGAGTCCAAGAATCTGCATTCTTGTAAACATACCAGAAAATTCTTATACAGGTAAGTATCAAAGCATCGTGATGTCACTGAAATCACATGGTGACAATGCCACACAATTTACCTTAACCCCAGGACCACAGAGAAATATAATTACTTTGAGGCAGGTAAAACGTTTAAATACAACAACACAACTTATATAATGTTACGTCAACTGTACATATATATCTACATAAATATGACAACATAAATCACTGTACACATTAGAGTCATGACATTGCTCTTGGTACTCCACATAATTCAAAACAACCTAGAAAAGCTGACTTTCAGGCTTAACCAAAGTATGACAGAAGCAGTAACTGACTCACATTTATTATTAAAACTGTTTCCTTCCTTTCCTAAACTTGCTCTACTCAAAGCCGGTTGAGCCAAGACTGCCTCACACTGCATGTCATTAGAAGAGGTCTGAAGTCACATAAAAATGCTCAACATCATTCATAATCAGGGAAATACAAATCAAAACCACAATGAGATACCACCTCACACCGGTCAATGCCTAACAACTCAAGCAACAACAGATGCTGGCGAGGATGCAGAAAAAGAGGATCTCTTTTGTATTGTTGGTGGGAATGCAAGCTGGTGTAGCCACTCTGGAAAACAGTATGGAGGTTCCTCAAAAAATTAAAAATAGGACTACCCTATGACCCACCAATTGCACCATTAGGTATTTATCCAAGGGATACAGGTATGCTGTTTCGAAGGGGCACATGTACCCCAATGTTTATAGCAGTACTATCAACAATAGCCAAAGTATGGAAAGAGCCCAAATGTCCATCAATGGATGAATGGATAAATAAGATGTGGGATGTATATACAATGGAGTATTACTTGGCAATCAAAAAGAATCTAATCTCGCCATTTGCAACTACATGAATGGAACTAGAAGGTATTACGCTAACCAAAATTAGTCAGATAACGACAAATATCATATGATTTCATGCATATGAGGGCTTTAAGATACAAACAGATGAACATAAGGGAAGGGAAGCAAAAATAATATAAAAACAGGGAGGGAACAAAACATAAGAGACTCTTAAATATAGAGAACAGAGGGTTACTGGAGGGTTGTGGGAGGGGGGATGGGCTAAATGGGTAAGGGGCACTAAGCAATCTAGTCCTGAAATCACTGTTGCACTATATGCTAACTAACTTGGATATAAATTTAAAAAATTAAATAAAATTTTTTTAAAAAAGAAGAGGTCTGAAGTGCTAAGACAATCAGCAGATATCCAGCAGTCCTGAAAGACTTATTTCTCCACTCAAGAGGACCAAGTCTATAATCTACAGGCTTAAGTAATGAGTGCTAACATGCAAAAGGAGGCAGCAAAGGTACTCATTGAGAAGGGATCTGACCTACAATCCTACTCGGTCCTGCTTCCATAGCTACCTGCACAACTCAACCTTCTGTAAAATGTGGCTCTGCATAACCAAGTTACTACCGACCAAGGCATCCTCATTCAGAAGGTCTAGGAAACATTTAGGGGAGCTCTTATTTCTTAAACTCAGCAGTTTGCTGCTGATAAATCACAAGTCTACTTTTATGAAATTAAACAGATTCCCTCCTCTCAAGACATTTAATCTGAAATAAATATAGACTCTTTGAGGGCCAACCATCAATTCTCATCTCTGAAAAGAATCATTTGTTTTTGTTGAAACTGATCAAAATCTAACATCTGATTATAATTTATTTCATTTAAAGTCCTTGGTTTATTAACATGAATTCATTTTTCATCAGTAGGCAGAATCCACCTTTAAATGTGGTTTTCATCTCAAACAATGCTAGAAGAGTAATTTTAAGGTAATAGTCTTTGGCCTAGGATAAAAGTTGTAACAGACACTATTACCTCTATTTCCTTTCATAAAATATATGCGTATATTTATGATGCAAACACAGTGGTCACATTCTAAGCCATAGCTTTATTCTTATTCCCAGAATTTTAGCTTTGGTTAAAGAGTCATATTCTATCTCAATTGAAATAAATCTGCTATAACAGCATAGTGGCCTGTATGTATTCATTTTCTTAAACAGTTCTATCTTTTCAGCTGTTTTTTGTGCTCTGTTTACTTTGGAAAATTTAACCTTATTTTTCTTAAGTTCAAGAAACTGAAATGTCTTAGGCCTAGATTATTCACCAGTCTCAAAACATTCAAGGCTTTCTAAAAAGGTAATGACAGTTGGCAATGCTCTATCAAGTTCTGAATGCACATGCTTGAGGTACCTATCCTGAAATATACAGTGTAAAAACTCTCTAAAATATCTTCCTGATTTTGCTAAACAAGTTCAGGTTAATTTCAGAAATATTTGAAAAAATCTCCTGCTCCTTAATGGGTCAGATACAATACATGAATCCATCCTTTTTAAAATGGTGTATTTATTTTTGCAGAGAATACAAAGATTTTATCTCAGCTGAAGGTTTTATGTAATTTATATAATTATACTACAATAACCCTGAAATTCAGTAATACCATAAGCACTAATAAGGATTTGGTGACTCTACAGTGGTAGAGGTGTAAATTCATGCAAATATTTTAAAAAGTAATTTGGCTTACATAAAGAATAACTATCGTTTCCATGTACTTTCCATTAATTCTATTTCTAGGAGATTAGGTCTTAAGACTATAACCCAAAATATAAGAGGAAAAACTACTGGCACAAACATGTTCACTTTTGTATTCATTTTCATAATATTTATAATGAGTAAGAACATGGAAAAAGCAATATGAGAATGAAGAAAATTTAGACACAGGCACTTATTCAAACATTTTAAGGCTATTTTAAAAGACAGTTTTGCTGATTTACAAAAGCTCTGATGCAGAAATAAAAATGATTACAATAAACTATGCAGTTAAAAAAAGAAAAAAGTCATAAAATTCTATGTGTGATACGATTATAACTATTATCCTTTAAATACAGACACAAAACTAGGGACTTCATCAAAAGGCCAAAATGTATGTGCTAGAAACGAGTATTATAATATATCTTATCTTTATTTCCCAAATTTTCTTGGGGTATAGCTATAATACTCTGAAAATGACCCCAAAAAAGTATAGACACATACATACGTAAAAGTAAAAAGAACTTGAGTCTTTACCATGTCAAATCACTTTAAAGTATCTATTCATGAGAAAATAAGGACTCTACGAATTTGTGTTCACTTATGTATCTAATTAAACCCAGTAAGTTCTGATTTCCAAAGGATATTTTAAGATTAACAAAGTCAAAATGAATGTACAAAATAGTACTTTGCCCAAATTCTTCAATTGTCTATCCAAGCCAGAATGCTTGCCTTCTGTAGGTCCTGCCAAGCTTCTCCCACCATGCTATCAGAGAGACAGCCTGTCTCCTCACTCCCTGGCCCTGAATCCACACACACTCACCCTGTGTACAATGCTGTCAGCTTAACTGTACCTACTCAGTGGTTATAAACAGAACACTACAGCTGGGGGGATTCCAAATAAGCACCTTTTACAAGCACAATCACAAGCCAACAAAAATGATTTTGAAAAATGGGGTGCTATGTTACATGCCTGTTATAACAGCAAGGGCTGGGAGTCAACTTCTCAAAATAGTGCTGCTGTGTGAACCATAAGAAATTCCCCTGACACTCATACACAAACACAAAGCAAAAGGTTCACTGCCAGCAATTAGGAAAGAATAACTTAAGCTTTAGAGGATGCATCTTAAAGTAATCCTTGAGCAATCTTCGCCCAAAGAACTTCAAAAATGAACCACAAAATACAGTGAAGTGCACTGTTTCCTCCCATCTCTCTTGTATTAGATCTTGCGAAAGACAACCTAAACTGCATTGGTTTGAGCAAGAGTGTTATTTGGTGGCTACAATCAGGTGGCTACCATTTATGATGAAATATTCCCATAAAAAAAAAGTATCCCTTATCCATGACCCTCCTGTCCCCGAAATGGATAGAAACTGGTCTCATAATTTTGTTTTGTTTTGTTTTTAAGTAGGCTCCATGCCCAGCATGGAGCTCAACGCGGGGCCTCAACTCACAACCCTGAGATAAAGACCTGACTGTGATCAAGGGTCAGACTCTCAACCGACTGAGCCACCCAGGTGCTTTGGTCTCAGAATTTTTAAATCGATGTCACAAGTCCTGCTGCCAGCTAAGGCCAGAATGATCATCACTAAGGTCAGAACTTTGTCTTTAATCAATTGCTCTGCTGGTTTTAGAAGTTCTATGTATAAAAGACCATGCCTTGATCAAGCAATCAACATGGACCTGGTACTGTGTCCAACCCTTTTCCCAGTGGGAATGAGAGGAGAGAGACAGGCAGAGGACAGGTAACTAAAAGAAAATTCAGAAGGTTCTTTGTTTTAATTATTTGAAGGACTTACAATAGGAAGAAAACATCACAGCAGACTATTTTCTAAAGATATTAACTCAAAATCTGTCTCCAACATTCTCCACAGCCTCTCCCCCAACAAAAGGAAAAAACAACAAACTGACAAGGGCAAAGGAGAGGGCAAAGAATATTACCGCAATTTCAATCAAAACTAATATTCAGCCACACATGTAATACTGCTTGTATTTCTCATTACAACACCTAAAGAAAGGTCTGTGTCCAGACAAGGGCAATTAATATAATAAATGAGATATTTATTAGAGGATATTTTTCCTCTCACAAAGTTTTCTGTGGATGATTTCATTCTGGTAAGGAGAAGTTGAAGACATTATAAAATCACATTTATAAAATTATAAAGAGGGGTGTCTGGGTGGCTCAGTTGGTTGAGTGTCCAACTCTTGGTTTCAACTCAGGTCGTGATTTCATGGTTCGAGCCCTGTGTCAGGCTCTGTGCTAACAGCATGGAGCCTGCTAGGGATTCATTCTTTCATTCTTTCTTTCTTTCTCTCTTTCTTTCTCTCTCTCTTTCTCTCTCTCTCTCTCTCTCTCTCTCTCTCTCTCTCTGCCTCTCCCCCACCTGAGTGCACACGCGTGCTCTCACTCTCTCTCCCAAAGTGAATAAAATAAATAAAAATTAAATTATAAAGGGTATGGAGAGAATACAAAGGTCTGCCATACTCTGGGAAAAATATATTCTACATATTCTAGAAAAATAATACCACCACCCCATATTGAGAAATGTTACAAAGCTCTGCTTTATATGTGGTTACAGTAAACCTATGAAACTTGATGGCAGAGGCTAGAAACAGAAAGGAGTTCAAGAAGAATTCAGAGCAATTCATTCACTCAGCAATCCACAGAGGCAGTGTGTTAGGAAAAGCTGGCTGTCTGTGGGGTGAAAGAGCACCCACGTCAACTCCTGAGGACATACTAGCCTTTTGAAAACAACTCTTGGAGCCTAATATTCAGAGCACCTGGAAAATAGTTTTCCTGCTGCATCTTCTAACCTTCCCACCAGTTAGGCCACACTTCCATACTTTTCACCATGCACCATGTAAAATGAATCTCCTCTGAAGTCTCAACCACACATCCACACTGGATTGAGTCCTTCTTAGCAATTCTTATCTTACAACCCAACAGCATGAGAGCAACATGAAAGCGTACTCGTGTGTATGGCACCTTCAGAGTACAGGATGGGAAACAGATGTGGAGCTGAAAAATGCAAAGCCAGGTGTGACAGTGAGGGGATATTTCCCAAAATTGGGGAGTGTGTTTTTAGATCCTTGAGGAAAGGAACAAGTGTATTAATAGAAAACACAAGTAGGGGTGCCTGGGTGGTTCAGTCAGTTAAGCATCTAACTCTTGATTTTGGCTCCAGTCCATGATCTCACAGTTTGTGAGTTCAAGCCCTGCATCTGGCTCTGCGCTGCTTGGGATCCTCTCTCGTTCTCTGTTCCTCCCCTGCTTGTGCACTCTCTCTCTCTCAAAATAAATAAACTTAAAAAAAAAGACAGTCCAGTAAAGGCAAGCCCATTTCAAATCAGAGAGAACACCTGTGGTCAAAGATCAGCTTCTCCAAAGCAAAATACTTCCCACTGATTCCTAAACATGGACATATGGTTATATTCTACACTTCTGCACTATCTTATTTTATTTCTGTGGATCATTCGCCAGGCAGCTTTTTTAAAAAATAGATCTCTAAAGAACCTGTAAAATGACAATAAAGGATTGAGAACAATGGGAAAGAATCCTAACAGATCAGATAAGTGGAATCACTTCTACTAGAGAAATGTGGAGCACATTCATTTACACTGTGGGGTTTTGTAGTGAAAAAAATTATTTTTTTAATTCTGTTATAATTCCCAAGCTTCTTGCTTTCAAGTAAGAGGGAAATGCACTCACTTCCCAAAGTATCCATCTTTACAAGACTGAAGTACTATATTTCATCAATGCACACTTCATTTCTTGGCAGTAACTGGAACTGAAAACATCAAAATTCTTTAAGCAGAAATTTTAAAAGATGTTCTAAAACAGGGAGAAATTTATTTTTAATAGACTTCCTTATAATGAGTCATTTCATAAATAGAGACCTCGAGGATGACAGCCAAGAACTAAAAGACACAACTCTCAGCAGAAGCAGGCCATTTACATCCCATCCAGAGACATCACAAGTCCTACTTCCAGCTAAGGCCAGACTGATCATCGCTAAGGTCAGAACTGTGTCCTTAGTCAGTTGCTCTGGTTTTAGAAATTCTATGTATATAAGATGGATTTCTCCTTGATTAAAAAAAAAAGCAGCCCAAATCCTCTAAGAGGTATTTTCTGCTCTACACTTAGTTCTCTGATGATGAATTCAGTAGGGATAGAATAACATACCATCCATAATCCCATGAACTGATGGTTGCCTATTGTTAATTACATCTAAAAAAACCTGACCTTTAGGTTTTCTGGAAATAATTACAAATGGGGGGATGGGAACAAAAGCTATATATGATGCAGTAACTAGTATTCTTTATTAATTCTGCTAGCTGAACAACTTTGAGCAAAATGACTTAAGTTCCCAGTACACCTCATTTTCCTTATTATGAAACGTGGTAAAAATAGTTCTTACTCATATCTTTCATTGGATTGACCCAAAGGTAGACTCTATGACAAGTACTTGAGTAAAAGTAATTTACTTAGAAGTTGATTCCAAGGGTTGCTGTTAGAGAAGTTTGGGAAAGATAGCAAGAGGGAAGTTTGCACAGATGTCTGAGTGGGGTCCCTCTGTGGACTTGGAGCCCATTCTGCATTGACCTCTCAGAGACTGTGGGGAGATGCTTTAGAGCTGTCCCCGGGGTGGGGGGGGGGGGGCAGACGCTGCTATCTATCCACCAATTCCAGCGTGTCACTAGCTATGGACAGCATCTGCTGTGAGGGAGTGACTCTGGCCGCAGAGCCTTTAGACAAGAGTCACAGGGGTTAGCAGTCTAATTCATGAACAGATTTTAGCACTGAGAGTCCAGCCTCCCAAGAAAACCCTCAGTCCCGGGAAAACCAGGAGACTTGCTCATCCTATCCAGTGCTTGAGTGGCAAGGGGTGTGGGAAGGGCCAGCTTCTGCTCTGCCCCTCAATGTTATGAGGATCAGATGAGCTCCTCCTTGCAGAGCACTTAGCCTGGGGCAGTCACTAATGGATGTTAGCTCTTTTTGTATATTTCAAACAACTTAAGAATCATGGATCTGTTCTCACCCCATAGGAAACATGCAACACATGTGCCATGCTGTGCCTGACAGGTGTCATGCCCTCTGGAGCCTGGGTCTACTGGAGGGTTCAGCTGCCCAGCCCTGCCTGCTTAAATGGCTCCCGAATGCCACAAATGAGAGCTGCTGATACAAGAAATGCCTTCTTACCTGCTCTGCCACTGACACGGAGCAGAGAATATCAGTATGAAATTCAAGTCAGACATAAAAGACAACTGAAGATGTTAAAACCAGGAGATTTCCTAATCATCTTCCACATCACCAACAATCCCCTTTTCTCCTGCAAAAGGAAGTGACCTATGCACAAGAGGACCTTAAAGCCTCAAGGCTGCAAGACACATTTGTGTACCCCCGGGATCCTTGGCTACCACCAGCTGTGTCAAGAGCCAGCTGCGTGTATTCCCAAATATATGTCAAATAAATAATCCCGAAAAATATGAATGTTTCTAATCAGACCCCATATTCAGAGAGGGCCTTGGCCCTATAACAAAAAAGTGATTGTATATTTATATTTTAAGGGTATAACAAAGTATTTATAGTATTTTTTATGATTCCCCAAATTTTCCCAGTTTATTTGGTTTCAGTCACATTTTACTCTACACAACCATCTCTCATACCACTTCTCCAGTACATATGGGATAGCTGGTGTGTCTGTTCAAGGCATCTTCTCAAACAATCTATGTGAGACCCTCTCTGAAGATGGTAGAGAAGACACCAAATCCTAGGTCCTTTCCTGACCAGTTATTAGTGAAATGGAATGATACAAAGAAAATACACACCATCCTATCAATCATTGCCAACCTTAAACATGCCTTCAGATTATTAAAAAGCCAGGAACTTAATTAGGATCTGGCTCTTGGTCACAATGAATTGGAGCTTCTTAGCCACCTAAAACCTACTCACATTAGTCTGCCAGTTTATCTTATAAAATAACATTTGCATACATTGTAACTTTGAATCATAACCATATCAAAAAAGTTTATAACACAGAGGAGTAAAACTGGCAAGTTAAGTTCAAAACCCACAAAGCAGTAAGGAATATTAATTGGCAGTGCCTTCTCCTTCCACTAACTTCATGATACAAGTTTAAGCAAAACCATAAAGTAATACAAATTGCTCAAGAATATTCTTTTTCACAAGAATTTCAATTTATTTTTGAGCTTTAATACATTCAAGGGTGTTTTTTTTTTGAGAGAGAGCGAGCGAGTGAGCACACGTAAACAAGGATGGGATAGAGGGAGAGAAAGGGACAGAATCACAAGCAGGCTCCATGCTCGGTGCTCAGTGCAGAGCCCAACGCAGGGCTCAATCTCATGACTCTGAGATCATGACCTGAACTGAAATCAAAAGTTGGACACTTAACTGACTGAGCTACCCAGGTTCCTCTATCATACTCATTTTTCTGAAAATTCCTACATTAAAAAATATCTATATTTAAAAAAAAAGAAAAAATCTACATGTGTATTACTGACTTGAAATTCTGAAAATGAAAAAGATTTTTCTTTTCCCTGAATCTCCTGGGCAGTAGGCTCGTGGAACTTTGTAACTGGAGAGCTGTAATGTACACTTGCTATGTTTAAGAAAATTCAATCCTGCTCAATAAGGCAGGAAATGCTGCTCAATAACAAAGGAAAATAAATGGACAGATGAAACTCATCAGGTGTGTTTAACACAGATACTTAATGGGATGTGATAAAGTGAGAACACAGAAAGGGATGAAAGAACCAAAAGGCACATATAATTCATGAAGCACTAACCATACAAGAGGCACCTAATATTCATAAGGCAACAAATATGCATGAGGCACCTGCAGCACTAAATATTCATGATGCACAAACTATATATGAGACATATGGCAATCAGTGTTCATGAGATCTTAATTAGGCTACCCAGGGTAACATCCACTCTCTTCCTCTGCACAAGACATACAAATAAAACCTATAGCTATCGACAGGCTAACTGGCAGACGCCTGTGACTCTCGCAGAGAACAAGTGGACAAACCAGACCAGAGAAGATCCAGTCCACAAGTTAATGATATTGGCTGATGCCTAATTCCTAACTTCACTTCAATTCAGTGAGCTCAATGATTTACACACCTACACACACACACACAAATATATGTATTTCCAAATGATATGTAAATTTTTTATATGCTTTGTGACTATATATGTGCTTGCATGTGTGTGAATGGTGTGTGTGTGTGTATAGAGTCTGGTACATGTGTACAGTGCACATGAATCGCACACATATGTACTGCATGAGTGTGTCTATATCTATATACCATGTGAGGATAGGAATTCTACACAGCTCTTATTGGCATTGTATTCCAGGCACCTAACAACCGTGTCTGACACAAAGTACTCAGAAAATATCTATAGCATTAACTGCTTGTCAATAAGAGGTCGCCAAAATATTCAATTGAATTCATCCAGATAGAAACTGGATCTTAATTACTTTACTTTTTTACCCATGTGTCCTCCAATCTATACCAATATCTGAAATGTAGCAGACATACAGTACAAATTACATAGATGGATGGATAGATGGCTTAAGAAATCAAGAATCAAATAAGTAGTATTCACTTATAATGGATTTATAATACTCAGGGAAAACTGCACATAGAAACTATCATTATCCAGTTGTAGAAAAATTTTAAAAAGGTGAAGATATCTCTTAAATGATAAAGTTTAACTAGAAGAAAATAAGCAAAGTTAGTATTAGCAATATTGTACATTTTGTGTATGGCTTACCAACCCCTATCCTTCAGAACAAAAGTTGTGTGTCTGTTAATATGTAGTAACAGACCAACTTAACCACTTCTCTGAAAGTACATTGTTATCTGTCACACTGGGAGAATAATACCTACACTACCTAAGTTTTTATAATTAAATGAACGACTTAATTATTGAGAAAACTGAATCATAGCTGAATTTTTAAAAATTGAATTTTAAATGACTAAAGAGTTGTTTCATAGTCCTGAATAAAGACAGACCACACAGACTACCTAATCCTTTTGTGCCAGTGAAAAACACTCTTCAAAACCAAAGGAAAAAAATAGCTAGGGGTGCCTGAGTGGCTCAATCAGTTAAGCATCCAACTCTTGATTTGAGTTCAGAATATGATCTTATGGTTCGTGGGATCAAGCCCCGTGTCCAGCTCAGAACTGGCAGCATGGTGCCAACTTGGGATTCTCTCTCTCCCTCTCTCTCTGCCCCTCCCCCACTCTCACTTGCTCTCTCTCAAAATAAACAAACATTAAGAAAAAAAGAAAAATAGCTATGCTACAATGCTATCTCCATTACTCCAGCATGTTAAATATCACAAATTACTGACCCAGGTCACACAGCATTAAGTCAACTGAATTCCACTTTTATACTCTATCTCTGTAACTTCCCATTACCACTTGTCAAGTACACCTGTAAATTAGAGATCTAAAAGGAAAGACATTACTAACTATCAGGTGAGGTTGAACAAGGACTACTTCTATTTATTCTGATTTTTATTAATGGAGAACAGAAACACAATTACTAATAAATTTATAACCTGCTTTGTTAGCCTCAGTCAAACTATTGTGCTCATTTATTCCAAACAAACATTTTATACGACCTTGTTAGTCACAATGCTAGGAAAACACTAAAAGCAGTCTGGCCAGCATCCCAATTGGCCCAAGAATTCCCCCATTTTAGCACTGAATATTCTATGTCCTCAGAATCCCCTCACTCCTAAATAAACTGGAATAGTTGGTCACCCTACATTGTGAAATAAATGAAGAGAAAGAAGAAACAGGTATGGCTCTTACACTCATGAACCTTACTGCCCAATGATGGAAAGAGAAATGAATTAGCAATCACAAAGAGAAACTATGCAGTAGCATCACAGCAATGATCCTCTTATGCTAGAATTATGGCTAAAGCCCAGAACTAAGTATACCACAACACATGTTCATAGAGTAAGCCAAGTAGCACAGATATGGGGAACCCCCCTCCTCCCAGAGTTTATACTAAGAAACACCAGCCTGGCCCTAAGTCCACCACCCATTTTCCTGTCCAAACTCCAGTCAATACAAAGAGAGAACAGAGACACATGACAGATACCTTTTGAGGAGAATGAAATTCATGGGGGAAGAGCTTATTTCTTACCCTTCCAGGTTTGAAGACAGAGAAGCTAGAATGAATAGGATTGATTCTTAAACATAGAGATAGAAAGTTATAAAATTTGGCTGACTTATCATTAAGGGATAGGGTATATTCTACATCACAAAAAAGGAATTTCAACATAGCCCAGTTGAGAAAAATTACTGAAAAAGTATGTGTGTGTGTGTGTGTGTGTGTGTGCGCGCGCACATGTGTGTGATTATATGACCATTTCACCTTTGCACTCAAAGGAGGGTTACTGAACTACTCCATAAAACTGTTACAAACAGTCACAACCACAAACTGTAGCAACAGTTAGGAATGAAAAGTACAGATAAATTGAAAGCATTCAACCAGGGTCCTTCTGCAGACCAACAAGCAAAAGGAAGTTTTCCCTGAAGAAGTGTATTGATCAAAACATGAAGAATGAGTGTAAATAAAGACAGCAAGGGGTGGGGAGATGAGAGGACTCCTTGGCAGAGAGAAGAGCCTATGCAGAGCCCCTAAGGCAGGCTAGAGACTGGGAGGAGGGCAACAGAGAATGGCAGGATAAGGAATAAAGGGTAGAACCTTGAGACCACATCAGGATTTTTTTTATCCCTAAGCTTTTGAGAAGTGACACTAGTATATTTGCATTTTTAAAAGATCTATGTAGCTAAAGTATGGAGAACACCTGAAGGAGGTCAAAAGAACATCTGTTGTACACCTTTAAAAAAATCATTTTGTGGGGCACCTAGGCAGCTCAGCCAGTTAAGCTTCTGACTTTGGCTCAGGTCATGATCTCATGGTTTGTGAGTTCAAGCCCCATGTTGGGCTCTGTGCTAACAGCTCAGAGCCTGGAGCTTGCTTCCAATTCTGTATCTCCCCCTGTCTCTGTTCCTCCCCAGCTTGCACTCTGTTTCTCTTTCTCTCTAAAAAATAAACCATTCAAAAAAATTTTTAAAAATCATTTTGTACAACCTAAACATATACAATTTTTGTGTTTCAATAATACCTCAGTAAAGCTGAAAAATAAAATATTCTGGGAGACCAGTTAGGAAGTTCCTATACATCTTGGTATGGCAGAGACAAATGGTCTTTGATTTGAAAGCTATCTTGGGAGCAAAATCCACCAAAGTTGATGACATTATATATGAAAAGTGAGGAAAAGAAAGAGTCAAGGATAACTCTGAGGTAGCAAAGTAAACAACTGATAGCATCATTTACTAAGTAAGACACACAGCATTAAGGGAAAACAAAGTTTAGGGTGAAAAAACCATGAATTCTGTCTGGGGTATGAGGAGTTTAAACAGTATGGTAGGCAGAACTATGGCTCCTGTATCCTTATCCCTGAAATCCTTCAGTACGTTATGTTACATGGTTAGGGAGAATGAATGTGGCAAATGGAATTAAGATTGCTAACAGGTGACCTTAAAACAAGGTGATTATTCTAGATTCTCTGTGTAGGCCCAACACAAATCACAAGTGTCCTTAAAGATGGAAGAGTCCGTCACAGAAATATTTCAAGAGGCTTCACTAATGGCTTTAAAGATGGAAGAAGAAGCCACAGCAAGGAATAGCAGGTGGCCTCTAGAAGCTAGAAAAGGCAAATGGATTCTCCCCTGAGCCCTTAGGAGGAACACAGCCCTGCTCATACCCTCATTTTAGCCCAGTGAGATCCATTTTGGACTTCTGACCTCTAAAACTGTAAGACAATAAAATTTTAGAGGTCAGAAGTCCAAAATTTATTAACTGTAAGATAGTGAGTTGGTGCTGTTTTAAGCCACTATGTTTGTGGTGATTTATTGCCAAAGGAAACAAATACAAGTGGCCTCTGAGACATCTAAGTGGATGGTAATTAAATAGGAATATAGAACATCATCTACACAAAGAATATAAACTGGAAAGAAAGGGGCCCAAGAGTCTGGCAATCAAATCTATTATCTTAACAGTTAAAGATATTCTTTTATGTTTAACCTCCCTCGAAGGAAGTGCTAATTTAAACTTCATTAAAATACCATTTTGCCCTTATCAGATTAGAAAAGGTCACAAAGTTAGACTCCCTCATGCTGGTGAGAATGTAGAAAACTAAGGACTCTCCCTCCTTGCTGTGAATAAAAAAATGCAGTTTATGGAGAGCAATTTTGTAATATTTGAAATCGATATGCACACAGCCTAAACAGACTGAAACAGAAATGTCCACCAATAGAGCACCAGCTAAATATTATTAGTCTATCCATCCAAACACTGGAAAGAATGAGTACTCATAAGAGAAAATCTTTGAGAAATTAGGTAAAAAATAAAAAGCTAGGTCAAGTGTGTAGAGGATGCTACAATTGTTGTCTGAAAACAAAACAGGTTATAGGAACATATGCTTATATATGAATAGATGGCCTCGGAGGGAAACATCATACAAACACGGTTAAAATGGTTACCTCAAAAAGAAAGGAGGGAGGGGACAGTAACTTGATAATTAAAGGAATATAAAACAATTATGATTTTTAATGTATATATTTTTTATCTTTAGAAATCTGCCATGTGCATATATTACCCATTCAAAGCAAATAGATATGCTTTTTTAATTCTTCCCAAATGGGGAGAAGGGCGTCGGTTCCTCAACACTTTCCTCCTCCTTTTTTGCTTCTAATGATGAATAGCTGAAATCCATCATTTGATGTCAAAACCTGAAATATTTCTAGTATCTCATATCCATTTGCTCCTTCCCCCCAAAATGGAACTGAATCCCTGCTCATGTTTGTTATTCCCTTGTTTTTATTTTTTTTAAGAACTACAAAACAGGCACATGAAAAGTTGAAATGCCTTCTTTAAAAAACTTGGCATATTTTTATTACATTCTCTCAGACTGTACCCATCTAGATATGTGGATTAAGAAAAATAAAACACTTAAAAACAGTACTAAGCATGTATATGTATGGTAATAAAGATGTTGACCATGAATAACTTAATATAATAAATAAATATTCTGAATATAAATATTATTACCACTTAATTTTTTGTAGCTCTTCAGTACTATTTAGGAAAGCACAATTATTAAAAACAGTTATATAAAACTTTCACAATTAGGCTACATTATCTGAGACTTCAAACCATTCTTATAAAAAACAGGACTATATATGGGGTGCCTGGATCACTAAGTTAAGCAGCTGACTGTTGATTTCAGCTCTGGTCATGATTGCATGGTTTGTGAGTTCAAACCCCTGCACTGTCAGTGCAGAGACTGCTTGGGATTCATTCTTTCTTTCTTCTTTCTCTCTCTCTCTCTCTCTCTCTCTCTCTCTCTCACTCACTTGCTATCCCCACCCCCACCCCCGGTCCTGTGCATTAATTCTCTCAAAATAAATAAATACACTTTTTAAAAAAGGAGTATAGAGAGATTCTTACTACTTCCTTTAATTAATGAGTACAGACAATAGAACAATTTTTCCTGCTTTCAAGACCCCTAGAAATAAAGCTGCCATTTATTTTTTTAAGGAAAATAAAATTCTTAGCTATTTCTAGCAACTTCAAAACTTGAATACCACCTCTCTTCACTGATTAAAACTTTTCCTAAAATCCTGTAGTTGTCAAATTTTTTCTGTTCTTAGTCCATCATTAAGACATCCTTAGCAGACTTACCAAACACAGAAGTCTCTGATATTGTCTGATCTTGAAAAACCACCAGTTCTGTTATACACTGAGTTTAATTTCTCTTGTTTGTACTTCATTGGGAACTGAGGCTTTCAAATTTCATGGAAATGTTGCTTGATATTGGGAAGGGAAAGCTGGTGGCAGGGAGAGACCAAAACTCCAAAGCATAAGATTCAGGGAAAAAGAGAGTCAATTCTCACACAGCCATGGAACCAAACTGGTTCCATGGTGTGATTACAGTAAACAACAGTGTATACATCCTGTTATCCAAAATAATAGCTAATCCAAAAACCTGTTCTTTTATACTTTGGAAAACATCCAGGCTTTCTTTGCCTTGTAGATTGACCTTTATAAAACAAATTCCCTTTAAGCAAAATTAGCCTGGATTCCCTCTGAAAATATATCAACTCAACCAAATGGGCAGAGTCAGCCAGAAACCATCTAGGTGGAAAGGGAAAAAGTGCTGTTCTTTACATTTTACAACTGGCTCAGCAAATGAGAAGAAAAAAAAATCTCATTACCTCAAAAATTAGGATGGATTAAGAATGAGCAGCCCCCCCAGCCTCTCTCCTGAAAGAAGGAAATAATAACCTCATAGTGATGACACCCAGCAAGAGCTCTGAACTTCTCTGCCCAGGGATGGACTGTAAAAGTAGACAGAACTATACCACCAGGAAAACACTCTTCCCCACCAGGCCAGGCTCTAAGATATGACCATTTACGTGTTCAGTAAGGTTATGACCTTACTGTTCAGGTGTTTGTCACCAATGAGTGCAAACTACTTCTTTAGTGAGGAAAAGTTAACAGAGGTTAACTCTGGCTGCAAGACCACTTCTGCACTAGCAGGAACCTAAGAGCAAGCAGCATAACCTGAGAAAAAGGGCACAGAATCTTTTCCTCAACATGGAGTAGCCATTCCCCTGAAGACACACACTGAGCTTCACTTTCAAAGCAGCTAGAAGGAAAGTCCCAACAAGGCCAGGGGCAAGACTGAGCCAAGACATTAGGGCAGAAACTGTGAACTCACCAGGAATAACACCTTAAGCCCCAGGAGGAGCACGGCAGGGCTCCAGTGTGGTTGACCATCAGTGGTACCACATGGGGAGAGCTCTGGGCCCTTCATCAGCCCAAACTTTCATGAGAAACAAACTCATAAGAAATCTGGTGTCATGAGGATTTCAAAATAGCCACTTCCTGGCCATTCAACCTATGCCAATTCTTATTCACAAGGGACAGGGGAGAGAGTACTAGCTTTCAAGAAGGAGCAGCAGAGAGAACTTGGCACATATGCACACCAAGGGAGGCTGAACTCGTGCACACACAGGTGGGAGAAGAGCATGTCTCAGACATGAATTCTTGAGCTTTTCTCTGATGCAGGGGAGGGAGGGCACAGCAACCAGATCCCTCGCCTCTCTGGAAATGATGCGAGAAGCTGTTTATCCCCAATCCTTCTGAATCTCCACTTACCACACATTTAGAAAGAAGTGGTATCTGGAAAAGTTGCTCTCAAACACTACAAGGTTTGCAGCCATCAGGAGGCAATCATTTCCACTGTGCTTACTAAGGAAGGAATGTGGGCTATTATTTTAGGAACATTTTCAACAACCAGAGTCAAAGAAAAAAAAAGTTTCTGTATCATTCTTTATTAAGAAAAATAGATTAACTAGAACAATACATTCCCCTAAGCTTCCTATCAATTAAGGAAGTGACTGGAATACAACGTGGGCCCTAGACCGGGAATGTATGGATTTTATTAGGGAACAGAGGAGCAGACTGTGCTGATAGAAAAATAAAAAAGTAATTAGAAGAGACTGTTTAGCTAAAGTCTTAGGAACAAAAAATAGTAACTTGAAAATACTTTCTAAATAAAGAGAAAAAGATTATCAAAACTAAAAGTAAAGTTAGAATGTTTCTGAAAGTGCCATTCAGGAAAAGGATAATTAGGGATTTAAGACTACAAATCAATAGTCCTTATTATAAGAGAAAATTGTAATTGCCCTTATCCCCATCCACCTCTCTACATCTTCTACAGGGTAATAAGTAATTTTTTTTTGCCTTACAACCAAATATAAAAGTTTTTGCTATCATTTAGGTAGAAAAATCAAAGACAGCTACAGGGAAATCTTTTAGCCTTCCATTAAGGAATAATAATTAAAAATTTAAGTAGAAAACATTCCATGTGTATGGAGTAAGAGAGTGCTAAATGTGATTTTTTTAAGGCAAAAACACAGCTTACTCAAGCTGAAATAGTTGCCAGTTCAGAAATATTTTTTCCACTTGGAATAAAATAATACTTCAAATAATCATTTGGAGTGATTCCTTCTGTGCTTCCAACATTGTTATTGCAAAGAATTTAGGGTTTTAAAAGCATATTTTGAATTAAATGACTATGGTTTCAAATTCAGGTACGTATATTTTTAAAACTCAAAGCAGCTTCAGAAAGATTGCAGAGAACTAGCAGAGATCCAGAAAGTATTGCAATGTAGCCAAAAACCTTTGGATAAATAACATCTGGCATTAGGGGTTTGCTATACTTGAGTTTCTCAACTTCCTCTCTGGAGAAATTTAAGTCCCTTTTGGCCTCTCTCTGATTTCCTTAAAAATGTTTCTGGAAACAGATACTCCACCATCTTCCATCTTCTTTATCTGGAGAAGTAGGGTAAAAACTGGTAGGAAACTACACTGTAGCGAGTGAGTACTGGACATGCTACAGCTCTTACCAGGGCCTATTTCAGTCTCAACCCCCAGTCTTTTAAATTTGCAGATCTGGAAAAAGCAAGAGGCTTTGGCATCTCAGTGAGGCTGCAATCCCAGCCTCACTATAGACTAGCTGTATGCCCTTGAACAAATATTTTACGTCCAACTGAGCCTCACTATCCTCCTGTCCTCCTTGGGTCCATTGTGAGAACTGAGGTTCTATGAAAAGGAACCAACCCCTGCCTGGCACATGGCAGGCCACAATAAATAGTAAGTGCTCAGAGAAACCCCAGCACTGACTGTGATAACAACAGGTCTAGCACACCTTTGGATAGGCTGGAAACCAACCACATCTGTTATAAAGTGGCTTTCCCTAGAGCTTCCTCCTCTGCCCCTAGCAGACTGTTTGTTTTCTCTTTCTCAGCTGCTATCCCTTCTGATTGGCTGTAGCTCTGTTCCCTAACCTACCCAAAAGTCTTCAGTGAAATGATTTGCAAAGGACCCCATAAAGAAAAACTAAGCAACCACTCATTCCTTCCCTTACTTCAAGCCATCTGGGATAACTTTCTCTTTCTCTCTACCTTGTTGTTTTGTCTTCCTCAAACAAATAAGCCAGAGCTGCTCACCTTGTTAAGTGAGAAAATAAGGTTCAGAACAATGTTATTTGAACTTATGTTTCATTATATTTTTATAATAGTGATCCTTTTTAATATTATACTTTGAATACACATACCTTACTTTTATAACATAGTTTCCAATGTACAAACCTATTTAAGTATTATTTGAAAAAACCAGAAAAGAATAAATAAGAATTCCCTGGTTTAAACTGAAGCTGAAGATGGGAGGCAGGAAATAAAATGGATAAAAAAAATTCCAGGTTTGAATTACATGAGAAGGCACAGTGGATATAACAGACATCAGGTCTACTCCAAGTGTGGTCTGCTGCCAGGATGTGAACTGTGTATTCCCAGACACCAAGGAGACAACACAGGATAATACAGGTAATACAGATAATGAGGGGAAGCACTTAGAAACTTTTTTTAAATTTTTGTTTGTTTATTTTTAATAGAGAGAGGCAAAGCTTGAGCAGGGCAGGGGCAGAGAGAGAGGGAGACACAGAATCCGAAGCAGGCTTCAGGCTCTGAGCTGTCAGCACAGAGCCTGACGTGGAGCTCGAACCCACAGACAGTGAGATCATGACCTGAGCCGAAGTTGGACGCTCAACCGACTGAGCCACCCAGGTGCCCATAGAAACTTTTACAGTAACTTAAAAAGAAGTCATAAGTATATGCAATAAACTAATAAATATTGGGGATTGTCTTTGTTGCTTTTCTAGTAATTTTCATTTTTCTAATTCATTCTCATTGAATATTATAGGAAAAGTACATTGAACAGTAAGTATCTGTCAACTGCAACTTTGAAATTTCAAAACACCAATCCTATACAACAGATTCATTCTTAAAAGACTTGGGGTGGGAGGATCTGCTCTGACCTCCCCAGAGAACATGAGTTTGTAGAGAGCGTAAATAATTAGAGGCCAGTGACATTCTACCAAATCTTCTTCTAATGTGTGAAATATAATCCACATAAGGCAAAAAAATAAAAATGGCCCTCAAATAACCTATTTAAGATACACAACAGAAATAAGTAAATAAAATAGCAAATAGTTTCACTTATTCTTGTCATACATGTTCATCAAGCATTAAAATTTACAGTGAGAACTCGATATGAGAATGTTTGAAATATCACCTCCAAAGCTGTAAGTCTTTGCAAACAATTAATCTAATATCACAAAGTTGCATCAATTATGACAAATGCTTCCACCTCCCTGAATTCTCAGTTTGAGGTGGCACAAGTTAGGGTAAACAAAGACATACACTGAAAAAGAACAATCACATAAGCAGAACCATCAAAAGACCTTCATTTAAAAACTGGCTGCACTAGTCATGAGGAAATTTCACAGCACTCAAACGCAAGCTTGCTAGAGTCTCAGCTTCTTCCTCAGTGATAGAGAGATCCCTTACTTCTCAGGGCTAGCTTAAGGACCAGATCAAATAATTGGTGCTAGAGCACTTTCTGAAACTTTGGAGCAGTGGTTCTCAGAGGGCCATCCAGGACCCTTGGTGTTCTCTGATACCCTTTAGGCCTTTAGGATGATCTGCAAGATCAAAATGGTTTTCATAATACTGCTGTATTCTTTGCCTTTTTCATTCTCATTTCCTCACAAATGGACACTGGAGTTTTCCAAAGGCTACATGTCAGGTGACTGCGACAGACTGCACACATAAGTCACACAAACCCAGTTGTCTTCTAGGACACCAGATACTAAAGAGATGTACAAAGACATAAAAAGAGATTAACCTGTCTTACTGAATTTGTTTTAGAAAATATAGAATGTTTCATAAAAAATAATTTTCATTAGCCTGCAATGGGGTTAGTGTTATGTTTAAATGTATGACTATATTAAAATCCATTTTAATTCCTTGTAATATAATTAAGTTTGTATTTGTTAGTATGTATCACTTTAGTATGAATTTATATTTATGCAAAGAAGTTTGTTAGACTGTATCCTCTATTTTTACCTCACTTTCAAGTTGCCACCATCCAGAAAAAAAGCACTGAAAGGGTCTGTTCTCTGGCAACCATGTGTCCCAGGTTTCCAGGCCAGTCTTAACATCAAATGTGTTTCCAATTTTTCCCATCAACCACAAAAATGCTCTTTATATTTCAACATTTTTGTGCCCAAATGCATCTCCCAATCTGGTTCTCACATACAAGAATAATCACAAAACATCTTCCTATTGTGTTGTCTGTAATTATGTTTAAAATATTTCAGCACAGCTCATGTGACAAATGCCTGTTGGTTGGTTCTGACCCATATCCCAGAATGGTTGGTTACTCCAGCTAAGAATACAGTCCAGGAGTATTAGTATCTGAAAGCTGCCACTCAGGACATGCTGTTGAAGAGTCTGAATTTTTCTGTAACTTTCATAAATATCAGAGGTTTTGTTAATTAGCAAAATGGATACTAAAAATTATTTTCATGGGTCAAATAGCAATTATTTAAAATGTGAATGACTGGAAATACTGTAGGGTACCCCTGTCCTTGAGTAAACAAGGTATATGCACTGAGAAAGTCCACTGGCCCAAGCCCTTTGGACTGGCAGCCCAGGTTTAGTATTTTCACTCTGAGGGAAGACCAAAGGACAATTAGGCAACTTCCCTTCTGTCTCAAGTGAACGTTTCCTACAAGGACAGCAACACCACCAAAAGGAGGGAGCTCACACCTCACTGAGCTTATGAAATAAACACATTGGACCCTTAGTAGTTACACACTACCCAGTAACAAGGCTGCTGAGTAGGAAATCTACAGCCCTCATCTATGCTATTAGGCTATGGATAACTACCAGAAAGATTACAAACCATCAAATTAGTTTAGTTTCAGAGTATTGGTAAAATGTCTTTCAGACCATCTGAACCTCAGAAATGCTTATTCTTTCTTGTCCAGGACTATCATTTAACAGCAAAGAACTCCCAGGACAGTTCAAAAGCTGCAGGATTCTGACTTACAAAACCAGTATCTTAAGTAATGACAAAGGCCAAATTTTATTTTCCACTGAATGAAATACAGAACCTAGTTATCAGCCTTTTGTGAGGAATCTAGGTACCTCTTCTTCAAAAAAAAAAAAAGGAATTAAGGGAATAAACATTCACTGAATTCTCTAACATGCCAACATTGAGCTATACCTTTATAAGAATACTACAAAATGACCCAATGTCACAGAACACAGCAATTCATCTCAAGGCAGCATTACACAACCACTAAGACAGCCCTACTTACAAGTAGAGGAAGCAGGGAAGGGAGAAAACAAAGCTGGTGGCAGAGGATGGGAGGGTAGTAGGGGGGTGGTTGGGGAACACATGCTCCAACAGGAAAATTTGCAGCTTCCAAAATTCAAGGTGTTGTGCCATCATTTTGTTTGGGGTAAAACATCAGATGATACGGAATCCATAGTCAAATATGAACTATCTGCTCTGGCTTCCTCCCATAAATATTGATGAACAAACTGTTAATAGTTAAGCACCAAATCTTCTCTCTCATTCCCTATATAACCAAAATGAACAAAATATCTATAATAATGGAATATCACACAACAGAAAATCATGCTACAAAAAAACCCTAATGACAATGAAGAATGTTCACCACATTTCATACCCCACCAAGAAGTGGGAGCGCACACCAGCTACACACAGCATGGTGTTTTTCCTCTGGATGGCTGTTTTTCTCACACTCCCCAATACCAGGGATATTCCTTGTTGGTATTTTGTCTCTCTAGCTTTTCTTCTATTTCTTCTTTTTATATTTTTTCTTTTATATATTTAAATACAAATATATGTGCTATATATTTCCACATATATAGATAGGGATAGAAATATGAGAGATAAATGTTTAAATATTTTTTATTGTTTATTTTTGAGACACAGAGTGTGAGTCGGGGGAGGGGCAGAGAGAGAGGGAGATACAGAATCTGAAGCAGATTCCAGGCTCTGACCTGTCAGCACAGAGCCCGACATGGGGCTTAAACCCATGAACCATTATATCATGAACTGAGCTAAAGTCAGACACTTAACCAACCAGGCCATCCAGGGCACCCCATGAGAGATCAATGTTTAGAGGAGACTTCTACACTTTTCAGTTTTGTGCATATGTTAAGAATTATAACAATATTTTTAATGAAATCTGTTCAAAGCAACAATATTTTCACATTACATCAATAATGGAATTCCCATGGAAATAATATATCCTTAGCCACCAGGTAATCTCCATAAGTCTGGCCTCCATCATGACCATCTAGAAAAATAATGCACTGTTTGACCATATGCATTCAATTCAACAAGTATTTAATCAAGCATCTTCCATTAGGTGGGTACTTTGATAGGCTCAGTAAAATGACAGAGGTTCTTTCAAATAAAATTATACAAGTCTCTAAATTATCATTACTTCATAGAATAGTCAAACTGAATGTGGTCATACTGCCTTTCCAAAAACTTGCAGTTGGTGTAGCAGAAATAAGAAATCTGAGAAGTGGGACTTATAAGTCAAATTGTTTGATGTCTAGGATACACCGGATACATAGCAATGACAGATGAAAATAAAGGAAATGAGAAATTGGTGAAGTGGATACCTTTGCTGAGTACTGAAACAGACCAGAGTCAAGCAGATACTTTTACTAAGAACAAAAAAGGAAGGTCAGTAGAACTACCTTTATAAACACAAAACAAAAATGATATCATAAAACATTTCACTAACAAAGGTGATTAAGATCCTATATTATATAAAGCTTAGAAGCATCTGGAAGCAAGAGCATCTGGAAGAATCTGACCAAAACTACACTTGCTACCCATTTATTTTTCTTTAGGCTGTGTCAATGCTAAATGAGTGGTTGGCTTGCTAATTCCAGATTAAATGGGTTCAGGTCTGGGAGATACACACAAACGGTTTTGGTTTAATTTAAATATCTTATTCACACATAACTTCCCTAACCTTTAAGTTTCCAAACTGTATTCAGACAAATTAAGCACAAATTCCAAGTTCCGCTGGCTCAAATATATTATGGCTAGAAAGCTAAGGGAAAGATAAACATGCAAAGCCAAAGAAAGAAGCAGTTCTAAAAGTTGAAAAGCCGCCTACAAAGATGGGATCAATTGAAATATGTGAGTCTGCATCTATTCCGAATAGCTCCACTTCATCCTCTATCAACACCAGACTCAGAGCTCCAGTCATCTTGGCTGCTCCTGCCTTTGCAACCAGCCTATCATGCTCAAAGAGTTCATCATGAGGGTTGGCCAACTTGGAGAACCTTTAAATCTATGATGGCCAAACCTATAAGAGCAGCAAGCCAGGAAAAGCAGATGTCGGCATCATGCTACAGCATGCATTTCAACGTTACAAGGCAAGATGGAAGATAACCTTAGCCAAAGATAATTTCTCTAACCTTGACATTAAAACTAGACATTGTATCTATTGTTTTTAAGTAAGTTTCCTACTATGAGCAAGCTTTCAGCTTCCCAGAACCAAGAAATACATAGACATTCTTCTTCCTATTGCTCTCCAGCTAGGCAGTCATGTTGCTTATTTACTGACTACTGCAGTTGATTAAGAAATCACCTTAAGGGGTGCCTTGGTGGCTCAGTCAGTTAAACATCTGATTTCAGCCCAGGTCATGATCTCATGATTTGTGGGTTCGAGCCCTGCGTCGGGCTCTCTGCTGACAGCTCAGAGCCTGGAGCCTGCTTCGGATTCTGTGTCTCCTTCTCTCTCTCTGCCCCTACCCTGCTTGTGTGTTTTCTCTATTTCTATCTAATATAAATAAATAAACATTTTTTTAAATTACCTTAAGTTATAGTTCCCAAAACTACAGGCCTAAAAGAAATTCATAAAAGTAAATATTTCCCCCAAAAGGTTCCCAACATTCCATTTCAACTGCAGTAGAGAACCCTCAAGACATTTAATATTATAACACAGACTCATATTCCTTTGGTGAGGGGAACAGCAACAAGAAGGAAAATGAAACACTATAATTAAAAAGGTTTGATACTGGAGAACCTCCAGGAAACTCTATGCAGACAGAAAGACACCAGTTACACCATCTTCAAATGAATGTTATTGGCTGTATCATCATGAAACTTATTTAACTTGATGTGCTACTTTCTCTGTTCCAGTATAACCTGAAAACACACCCAAACAGCACTTACACTGCACTTCTACCAAACCTATCCACATTCATTTCCCTGCCAATGCTATTTGGAGAAGGAAAAAAACTTTTAAAGCCCAAACTGAGGATTCTTAAGCATAACCTAAGAAGTGAAATGTCTTGATTTGTCTTTCTGCAAAAACCTTCCCTTAGGAACACAAAAGAGAAGTAGGGGAAGCCTGGGAAGTCTCGGCACTTCACTGCATGGTGAGCCAACAGCCCAGCAGCTTTGGGGCAAAATCCCACTTCCTTAGAAAAACCTGTATTTTCCTGTAGTTCTTACAAAGGGTGTTCAGATGTGATTCTTACCTTGTCTCCTCTGATAACACACTAAGTGAAGAGAAGGCAGGGGAGATGGGGAGAAGAGGACAGAGCACCAGGAGTAGGAAATGTGTGAAGAGGTCCAAGATAAACATTGAACACAAAGGTCAGTCCTTACCTAAAAAAAACCCTGGCTGGATTTTGGGAATTGAGAAACCTCCTGCCTCCTTGGAGTGGATGTGGTGTGCTGATGTGGGCGATCTGTGCACAAGTTTCTCTTCTGTTTTTGCTGGCCAGCAACCCTTCTTCCTTTCCTTTCATCCTTGCCAGAGGATTTCTCAGTTTAAACTTTGGGGTGAAGAGATAACCCGCTGAAACTTTTAAGTAAATGCTACATAATGCAAAATTAGCTTTAGAAGGTCCTGGGGCAAATCTGACATGGGTTTAGGGTATGATGCTCTCAAGGAGAACTCCTCTTTGAAGGAACAAACCAGGGTGCCTGAGTGGCTCAGTCGGTTAAGCAGCCAACTTCAGCTCAGGTCATGAGTTTAAGCCCCGAGTTGGGCTCTGTGCTGACAGCTCAGAGCCTGGAGCCTGTTTCTGATTCTGTATCTCCCCTCCCCACCCACCTCTCTCTCTGCCCCTCCCCCACTCGCATTTTCTCCCTCTCTCTCTCTCTCTCTCTCTCTCTCTCTCTGTCTCTCTCTCTCAAAAATCTCAAAAATAAAAACAAACATTAAAAAAAATTGAAGGAACAAACCAAATGTTGCTTATAAAAGGGCATTCCCAAGCCATACATTTCCCATCAAAGACCTGGAGCTCTGTTTGGCACCTGCCAGTCTGATCTGGCTTCCTGGTCACCACGGGTGAGGAAAAGAAAGAAAAAGGAAAAAAAAAGAGGAATAACCCATGGAGAGCACTCAATTTCAGATAGCATAATATACAGGCTTCTGTGTCTTGTGAGCTATTCTTTACAGAAGCTCTCCTAGAGACAGACACTATTAGTACCATTCATTGCACAGATGTAGAATCAAGGTAGAGCCACAGAGTAAATTACCTAAACTCACACGACCAAAAAGTTATTGGGATTAGAATGTCACTGGCTGGGGACGCCTGGATGGCTCAGTTGGTTGAGCGTCAGACTTCAGCTCAGGTCATGATCTCACAGCTCGTGGGTTCGAGCCCTGCCGAGGGCTCTGTGCTGACAGCTCAGAGCCTGGAGCCTGCTTCAGATTCTGTGTCTCCTTCTCTCTCTCTGCCCCTAACCCACTCACATTCTGTCTCTGTCTCTCTCAAAAATAAATAAACATTAAAAAAAATGTCACTGGCTGTAAAATTCTGACTCTGAAAAAGAAAATTAACATTTTCTTTCTTTTTTCTTTTTTTCCTTCCTTCCTTTTCTTTTTTTTTTTCTTCTTTTCTTTTCCTTCCTGTCCACATTCCATCCCTGCAGGATTTTGGTCACATAACATCTTTCCAAACTCCAGGCCTTTTTCTTCCACCTGAATAGCCTTAAGAAGCCTACTTCAGAATCAGATGATTTTATCTCCTCCCCTGTGAGCCTCTACCACCTCTCCAGGTACAACTGGTCAAAGGATCCTTAGACACCAGGAACTTGAAAAATGCTATTATAAGTAATCTATTTAACTATAAGCAATTCATTTAAATCTCAACTTCAAACTGCCAGTGGCTATCTTAATTCTTAGTTGGCTATGTAACTCTGGTCACAGCATTCAGAAAGAGCTTTAAAAGAATCAAATAAAACTTCTAACAGATCAATCACATTTTGAAGCAAGGTCAAATACACCAATTATGAGGTGAGAGAGTGAAAATCTATAAATATATTATTTTTTAAGGGATGACAAATCATTTTTCTTTCTCTTCATAGCTTTCATAAAGGGAGAAAAGTGAATTCAAATCATTTTTAAGAGTTTATGGTGAAGGCTGATTCACAAGATATGCACTAAAAACTCAGCTTTGGGGAACTTCTAGGGAATAGGTCATCATAGAAAAGTTTATACCCTTAAGCAAAACAACAACATTTAAGTTAACCATTAAGTGTGTAGTGTTCTAGGAACATGTTAAACACTTTTTCCATATCTTTCATAAGGTATAAAGTCATCATCATGGACATTAATGACAATGCTATGTGGACTCCAGAGATGTGAGCATCAGCAGCCCCAGCCTATCATCAGTTTTTACACCTTTTTATGATTCTTCGCTCAGGTTTTCAATTGTACTTCATGTTGATGATGTCAGTAGTTGGCCTAAGTATCAACTCTCCATTTAAGTTGGCTGTGAACTTAAATGCCAGGTAAGAAAACTTGCTGAAACTGAGTAATAGAAGAATACACACAAGTTCCAAGTAAGTACCTTTCTCATAAATACATGGACAGGAAAGGGTTACCTGCCAACAAGACAATTACATGGCTGTCATTAAGAATGGCCATGCCAAGTAGCACCATCACCCATCAATCACTTCTCACAGAAGCCAGAATCTCAGACATGGATGGTAACTACAGACACAGAACTTCTTGCTTAGATAATTCAACTGACCTGTGAAATAGGAGAATGTGTTGAGAGTCATTTTTCCAACTAACGACACTGCTACTGATCATGCACCAGCTGGCAATGAGAAAGTAAGTTCCATTCTTGATGTCTCTAGCCACTTCTTGGTAAGACCTGAGAAAATTCAGTGTCACGAGGAATTTCTCCCTTGAAAAATGTGTTTCACTTTTTATGCTGCTAAAGTGTTGTAAAAGATACAAGTATTTTTTTAAGAGAATTCATCTTTGGTTTGATGTCATTTTTTATTTTTTCTATCATATGTTCTACATTTTTTCAAATCTCCTGTACTGAACACTATTACTCTAATAATCACAAATATACAGTATTAAAAAAGGTGGTAGAAGTTGTTTGATGCTAATGGTTTGTCTTTCTTCCTTCTCATATAGCAGATGAGGCCAGGCTCTTGTGGTCAAATGTTAAAGAACTTTGGGTAAGTCTCTTGACAACTCTGAGCTTCAGTTTTTATATCCTTAAAATGGGAATATAGAATGGGAGAAGATATTTGCAAATGACATATCCAGTAAAGGGTAACAAAAATATACAAGGAACTTATAAAACTCAATATCCCAAAAAATGAATAATCTAATTAACAAATGGGCAGGGGGCACCTGGGTGACTGAGTCAAGTTAAGCATCCAATTCTTGGTTTCGGCTCACGTCATGATCTCAGTCATGAGACTGAGTTCCCAGTAAGCATGGAGGCCGCTTGAGATTCTCTCTCTCCATCTGTCTCTGCCCCTCCCCTGCTCACACACACTCTCTCTCTCTCAAAATAAATAAACATCTTTTTTAAAATGGGCAGAAGATATGAACAGATATTTCTCCAAAAAAAACATCCAGATGGCCAACAGACACATGCAAAGATCTTCATTATCACTTACCATCAGGGAAAAATGCAAATCAAAACTCCAATAAGATATCATCACATACCTGTCAGAAAGGTTAAAATCAACATAAGAAACAACAGGTGTTGGCAAGGATGTAGAGAAAGGGAAACCCTCTTGCACTGTTGGTGGGAATTCAAACTGGTGCAGCCACTATGGAAAATAGTATGGAGGTTCCTCAAAAAGTTAAAAATAGAACAACTCTATGATCCAACAATCGCACTGCTAGGTATTTACTCAAAGGATACAAAAATACTGATTCAAAGGGATAGATGCACCCCAATGCTTATAGTAGCATTATCAACAATAGCCAAATTATGGAAAGAGCCCAAATGTCCATCAACTGATGAATGGATAAAGAGGTTGTAGTACACACACACACACACACACACACACACACACACACACACATACACACAAAGGAATATTACTCAGCCATCAAAAAGAAAGAAATCTTGGCACAAAAACAGACACTCAGATCAATGGAACAGAATAGAGAACCCAGAAACAGACCCACAAACATACAGCCAACTAATCTTTGACAAAGCAGGAAAGGATATCCAATGGAATAAAGACAGTGTCTTCAGCAAGCGGTGCTGGGAAAACTGGACAGCGACATGCAGAGAAATGAACCTGGACCACTTTCTTACACCATACACAAAAATAAACTCAAAATGGATGAAAGACCTAAACATAACACAGGAAGTCATCAAAATCCTTGAGGAGAAAGCAGGCAAAAATCTCTTTGACCTCGGCTGCGGCAACTTCTTACTCAACACGTCTCCAGAGGCAAGGGAGACAAAAGCAAAAATGAACTACTGGGACCTCATCAAAATAAAAAGCTTCTGCATAGTGAAGGAAACAATCAGCAAAATTAAAAGGCAACTGACGAAATGGGAGAAGATATTTGCAAATGACATATCAGATTAGTATCAGGTTATTATCCAAAATCTATAGAAAACTTACCAAACTCAACACCCAAAAAACAAATAATCCAGTGAAGAAATGGGCAAAAGACATGAATAGACACTTCTCCAAAGACAACATCCAGATGGCCAACCGACACATGAAAAAATGCTCAACATCCCTCATCATCTGGGAAATACAAATCAAAACCACACGGAGATACTACCTCACACCTGTCAGAATGGCTAACATTAACAACTCAGGCAACAACAGATGTTGGCAAGGATGCAGAGAAAGAGGAACTCTTTTGCATTGCTGGGGGAAATGCAAACTGATGCAGCCACTTGGGAAAACAGTATGGAGGTTCCTCAAAAAATTAAAAATAGAATTACCCTACGACCCAGCAACTGCACTACTAGGTATTTATCCAAGGGATAAATAGGTATACTGTTTAGAAGGGACACATGCACCCCAATGTTTATAGCAGCACTATCAACAATAACCCAAGTATGGAAAGAGCCCAAATGTCCATCAATGGATGAATGAAGATGTGGTATATATACACAATGGAGTTTTCCTCGGCAATCAAAAAGAATGCAATCTTGCCATTTGCAACTATGTGAATGGAACTAGAGGGTATTATGCTAAGCGAAATTACTCAGTCAGAGAAAGGCAAATATATGACTTCACTCATATGAGGGCTTTAAGATACAAAGATGAACATAAGGGAAGGGAAGCAAAAATAATATAAAAACAGGGAGGGAGACAAAACATAAGAGACTCTTAAATATGGAGAACAAATAGAGGGTTGCTGGGGGGGGGGGTGGGAAAGGGGATGGGCTAAATGAGTAAGGAGCTTAAGGAATCTACTCCTGAAATCACTGTTGCACCATATGCTAAGTAACTTGGATGTAAATTATTAAATAATAAAAATTTTAAAAAAAGAAAGAAATCTTGCCATTTGCAATGACATGGATAGAGCTAGAGAAACAAGTTATGCTAAGCGAAATAAGTGAGAGAAAGACAAATCCCATATGCTTTCAACTCATATGTGGAATTTAAGAAACAAATGAACACAGGGGGTAAAAAAGGAGAGGCAAACCAAGAAACAGACTCTTAACTATAGAGAACAAACTGATAGTTACCAGGAGGTGGGCTGGGGGATGAGTTAAAGAGATAATGGACATTAAGGAGGACACTTGTGATGAGCACTGGGTATTGTATTTAAGAGATGAACCACTAAATTCTACACCTGAAACTAATATTACACTGTATAACTAACTGGAATTTAAATTAAAATTTGGAGAAAGGGAAAAAACAGGAATAATTTAACGGGTTGGGTAGTGGGGAAGGACTTAACACAGTTGTGATCATTGAGTGAGATGATATATGTAAAACTGCTCAGCTCACTGCTTGGTACAGAGGAAGATTTCAATCAACTATAATAATTATTATCAAAGAGCAGAACAGATGAGTAGTTATCTAATTTCAGCTCTGGCTTCTTCAAGCTTGCCTGTCTGCCTTTCTTCCTTCCTTTCAGTCAAAAATAGGTGATACTGGCAATTTCATAAGATTTGACTTTGCCTCACACATTTTTTTAATTGAACAGGGAAATTACATACCTGAGCACAGGTGAGTTTTAATTCATTAACAGATATCTATTACTAGTTCCTCTAAATTTAGGGAAGGTGTTTTTTTTTTGAAACCCACTACTTCCCAATCTTATTCTTGTGAATTTTGACAATGTCTTGACTATACATTTAAAAAGTCAAGTGTTAAAGTCAGTATTCATTTATTTATTCACTCATGCTTTCTATTATACCTTTAGTTAGCACACACTGTATTCTGTACTGGATTTAAAAATGTAAGGGTTATAGTTCTGCCCTCCAAACACCTCACTGGTTTGGAGGTATGTTCATTTCCTAGTGCTGCTGTTAACAAATTGCCATAAACTTAGTGGTTTAAAACACACAAAATTTTTATCTAGTGTTCTGGAGTTTAGAAATCATAAATGAGTCTTACAGGCTAAAATAATAATGTTACTTTTGGAAGCTCCAGGGAGAATCACTTCCTTGTCTTTTCCAGTTACTGGAGGTCATCCGCATTCCCTGGCTTATGGCCTCTTCCTCCAGCTTCAAAGCATAACATCCCATCTTCTGCTTCTGTCCTCCATCTCTTCCTCTCTTACTATGACCTTTCTTCTTATAAGGACCCTGATGATAACACGGGGACCACTGGATAATCCAAAACAATCTCCCAAACTGAAGATCCTTAACTTAATCATATCTGTAAAGTCTCTTTGCCAAGGTAACAGAGTTACCTTGTTACCATATTGACAGGTTTGGAAATCAGGATATGCACATCTTGGGGAACCATTATTCAGCTTCCCACAGGAGACTGATGGAAATAAAACCAGAAATTTCAGCAGGATCCCACTCTTTCAAGTTTTCTCTCTGAATCTTATCAAATTTTAACAAAGTTCCTAAGAAGTTCAATTACCTACTAAAACCAGGTAACAGCACAAGTGAACCACAAAGTTGAAGAACAGAGGACAGTTTAGGGTGCTAACTTTAGGAGACGGACTAACATCAGAACAGGAAACATAAAAATAAAATGGCAGACACCTTAGAGTACAACATAGTGATCTTAAAACACCAAGAAGGTTAGTGATGTGTATAAAGAAGACAGAGATGTGTATAAAGAATTTTAGAAGCATCTAAAATAAAATTTTTAGATGCTTTGCAACATGACTGATTTTTATAGTACATGAGCATATGAATACAGTCATGGGGAAAAAAAGGCTACAAAGATAAAACCAAGAATTAACAGCAATTATTAGTAGTAAATATTGCTGAACAGTTAAAATAGAGATAATTTTATTTTTTCTTACTACTTCTGATTTTTTCTATAATGAACATGCATTATCTTCACAACCAGAAAATATACATTGAAATATAATTTTCAATAATTTAGTAAAGTACAGGCTTCAGTTCTCTGGAAATATTCAATTAAATCAAAATACTCCTTTCTGCTATAAGCCCATAACAGCTTCATAACTATTCCTATTTTTTAAAGATCTGTTCTATAACATTACCAAGCAACACTGATTTTTTTTAATTATAATTTTTTGTTTGTTTTTTAATACTGATTACTAATTGACCTTCTCAGTTTCAGAGAAGTAGATGCGCTGGAATTAGTATTTCAATCACTGACCATTTATAAATGTTAAGAATGCATTTTAATATAATTATCAGACTTATGTACACATATATACACAATATTTAATAGTTACATGTTTATAAATCACAAACTCAATTGATAGATATGGACCAAAGAAGAAGAACACTGGTAAGCTGAGCATTAATATATTCACACCCTCAGGGTGTCTGGGTGGCTCAGACAGTTGAGCATCCAACTCTTGATTCAGCTCAAGTCATGATCTGAGGGTCGTGGAATGGAGTTCCACATCGGGCTCTGTGCTGAGCATGGAGCCTGCTTAAAATTCTCTCTCTCTCCCTCTGCCCCTCCCCCCTGCTTGCGTGTATGCATGCACTCTGTCTCTCTCTAAATTATATATGTATTCACACCCTCAAAAGATATAAAATCAATACCCTATCTTTACACTCACTGAAATTTCATTCATATGTGCACACTTCCATTTATAAATGGGGAATACTGAACAGACAGCACACTTATTCATGAACTACTTATCCCTCTTGTTTTATGGGGGGAAAAGGAGAGAGAGAAAGAAGGAAAGAAAAAACAGGAAAAGGAGGAGAAAAATGAAAGAAGAAAAAAAACAGAAAAATCAAGTTTTGCCCTGGACACTTATCTGGACCAGCCTAACTAACACTTTAATCTCTCATTTTAAAAATGCCATCTTCCCCCTTTCTTTCTAGATCAGTCAAAATAGCTAGCATAGACTCCTCAAGGATTTTCAGAACATTAGTCAATTTTACAGCCTGAAGCAAAGAGAGATCTACTTACTATGACAAAGAGATCCCAGTTATTTTGCCTTTCTGTTATAACTGAGTACTGTCCTTCCAGGGCAGGCAGTGAGTGACGGGGGGTCAGTAATGCCCAGCTACTCTGAAGATGAGGAGTGGTCTGCTTTCTCACTCAGAGGTGTGCCCGCTTTCCTAATCAACCCAAGGGACAGACTGCATAGAGACAGAGCATCCTGGCTCACTTAACTGACGAGCTCCCCTGCAGACAGGATGAAAAGAGGCTCTGCTCAACATCTGCTCTAAGTTTCAAAACTTGCAATCCTTGACTTTGGAGATGAGAGCCCAGCTCTGCCTTGTTCACACTATTCTCCCTAAGCACAAACATAAAATAATGATCTAAGGAATGACTGGTAGAAGTCCTTCACATGTGCCTATCTTTTGAATACTATATATTAAGCATAAAGACCCCATAAAATCCTAAATGTAAAATGCATCTATCAATTTGCAAATCATATCACCTAGAAAGACATAAGCAGAATATTCACATTATACCTAGGAAGTGAATCAGTGACTGAAAAGTTGTGGAAGATTTGGCTTATGATAAGTTTCTCCAATAGCTAGGTGAAATGAAGCAAAAATTATACATAGGTAAATCTGGTAAGAATCAAAAAAAAAGATGGTGTTCAAATGATCAGTACTCAGATTCTTAAATAAGTTCTTCTTTCCTATTCTCTTTTTATACCAATACTATTTAAAATGGGAAAGATAAAATTGTACATAAAAGTATGTCATTTCATGTATATTCTTTAATTATTCCTAAAAGTACCTCATTTCATAGTTTCTTCTTAAACAGCCAGAACCATTCACCTCCACATTTACTAAAATTATATATGATGTTTTTAAAGCCCCTTTTAATAAATGAATGGTCTTCCCTATTGACTAGTTCAGGACTGTAACTGACAGCCCAGCGCTCCCCTGGATGAGGGTATGAACAGCTCTATGCCAATGGACAAGGGGCACCAGAACAGCCAGCAGTTGCTTCTGCCCATGTCCAAGGGGAAACAGTAGGAGACAGCATAATATTATGAGTGTTAGAGAGTCAGCCCTTTGTTACCGGAATGACTTAAGGGGCAGCTTGCTGTGACCTCACTGAAAATCATGTCCGTCATCTGTAACATGGGAGATAACTGCATGTCCCACAGTGCTTCTGAGATGATATAAAGTGCCTGCTGCCTGCAAAACGAAGGAGAGCCCCGCTGTTTCAGATTGCCCCACTGCAATCAGCACTTCTGGCCTCACTCAGGGAGCCAAAACCATCTTCTCATTTATGGACTTGATTTAGAACCATGGCAAATAAACAATAACTGAGAGCAAAGCACTTTGTAAAAGACTTTGCTTCAAAACCATTTAATTTTTAAAGCAGTCCACAAAGAGAAAAAAAGAAAACGACTGAAAATGACCCCAAATCACTATGCTGTGACTAGATATACAACAAAGATAAAGCTAAAACGAAAGGATTTTTAATTGAAATCAGCTTAAACTATGTCATCAGCTTTCATTCACCTCAAACTTTGATCACATAGTTATCACAAAACAGCACAGAGCTTTTATTTTTTTTCTACTTGAAAGCCAAAGGAAAAAGTTGTACATAATAAAATGTGGCACAGGATTCTATTAATAATTAAATGCATGCTTCCAAATGCAACGTGTTTCTTATAGCAAACAGTAGGAAAACTTCAGGCAACTTTTTTCAAAAAATTTCAAATATCTCACTGCATCACTAAAAATGTTATCACTTATAAAAATGCAATCCAAAGAAAACTAAGTGACACCAAAGTTTAAAATATTACATTGCTTCTGAACTTAAATTTCATGTATTCCAGGAAACAAATATATCAATACATCCAATGGCTGTATTTCAATATTAAATTAAAACACACACACACACACACAAAGTATGCTACCATTTTTCAGTTTTGTAAACCATTTAGAACTCAAAATTTAATATATCTCAGCATTATAACTGAACTCTAAACACTTTTACTATATTTTATACACCTTCAGATAAGCCATCATAAATCATCTTAAACATATATAAAGACATTATTTTTCAGGTCCCAAGTAAGACTAAAAGTCTGGGTATCTTTACTAAACAAACTGCACAATGAAGTTAACAACAAAAAGGTGGTCCTGAGAATGTTGCTTGGAAATAATTAAGATGTCATAGGCTGGAGACACCCTCTCCTAGCCAAGATAGAGAAACAGGCACCAGATTTACCTACACACTTGAAACAACTCAAGAATGAGCAAAATATTTTGAACAATAGTTTTAAAACATTGAACACTGAACAACAAAGGACAGTGAGAGATGGAAATGAACAAGGTAACCACACAATTGAACCAGCTTATTGCCTGGAGGGAATTTCAAGATTACAGCACAAAAAACCTGGAGCCAGGCAGAGCCTGGTGGTCTCCCTGAGCTGAGGAGATGGGTCTGGGAGTGCAAGAAGACCAAGATGCTGAGAGTTGGCAGGGCAGAGTACCAGAGAAAAGAAAGCTATGAAGACAGGGGAATTCTGAAGATATGCTGGGGTTCCACCTCCAGTCTTCCCTAATCAACCCATATATATAAGGAAACTACCCAAGAACCACCTGAAAGAATGAGAGTAAATGATATCCAAAGCTCACACAGGCTGGGAATGGTTCTTCCTCTTCCCATTACAGTGGAAAGTTTCATAATTAACAGGACATCAGGTAGATAATTTTAAAGGATTTTACCTCAGTAGAAGGTAGAACTAGTACTAGACTAAATGCTGCTCTGGTCCTACTTAAGAAAGCTTAAAAACAAGACATGAAAGGGTCAAACCCTTTCCAAGTGACTTAACTATATTCCATAACCAAGCTCAAGAATACAAAAATATGCAGCATTAAACAAGATAAGATCACGATGTCTGGCATTTAATGAAAAATTACTAGGCATATAAAGAAACAGGAAAATACAAACCATAATAAAGACATAAATCAGTTAAGTAAAGCCAACCCAGAACTGTCATATATTAGAAACAGCAGGGTCACCTGGGTGGCTCAGTCGGTTGGGTATCAGACTTTGGCTCAGGTCATGATCTCATGGTCCGTGGGTTCAAGCCCCACGTGAGGCTCTGTGCTGACAGCTTAGAGCCCAGAGCCTGCTTCGGATTCTGTGTCTCCTCTCTCTCTGCCCCTGTTTATGCTTGGTCTCTCTCTCTCTCTCTCAAAAATAAATAAACATAAAAAAGTTAAATAGCAGACAAGAATATTTTTTAAAGGTTTCTGTATGATCAAAAAAATGCAAAGAAAATTTGAAATTTTTAAGATATTAAAAGATTCTAACTGAACTTCTAGAGATAAAAACTACAATGAATGGGGTTTCACACTGGATAGGATTAAAAGCCACATTAAAATTTGTAAAAAAAATAATAATAATAATAATTTTAAAAAGATAAGTGGATTTAAAGTCATAGTAACAAAGACTATCTAAAATGAAATACAATGATAAAAATAAATACTGGTGAAAAATGGACAAAGCATCAGTAAGCTATGGAACTACTTCAAGCAAACTAGTATAAATATAAATCAAGTCTCCAAAGGAGGGGAACAGAAAATATTTTTTTAAATAATGGTTGAAAATTTTCTAAATCTGATGAAAAAATATAAACCTATAAATTCAAGAAGCTCAATGAACTCTAAGCATAAGAAACATGAATAAAACAACACTGATACATATGCCACCATCACAGTGCTGAAACTAGTGTTAAAGAACAATACTGACATATATACCATCATCAGTGCTGAAACCAGTGTTAAAGAAAAAATCTTTAATACAACTAGAGTAAAAAATACACATTATTTACAGAGCAAATTTAATTTATACTTAATGGCCAATTTCTCATTAGAAATAATGCAAGCCAGAAGACAGTAGAACATCTGTAAAGTAATGAAAGGAAAAAACTGTCAATCTAGAATTAGTCAATGAAAATTTCTTTCAAAAATAAAACCAAAATAATAATGGTAAAGGATAAGAAATATTAAAGGAAATTCTTCAGGGAAGAAATGATTATCCAGTATAGTCTCCTGATCTTTAATTTAATCACATCTATAAAGTTCCTTTTACAACGTAAGGTAACATTTCCAGGTTCTAAGAATGAGGACACGGATATCTTTGGGAGACTATTCTTCCAACCATGTGCCCCATATGAAGAAACTACTCAAGAAGACACTCCACTAACAAAAAATCATGAAAAAAAAATAGATTATTTTTTAAATAGAAACTGAGTATAACTGAGAAGAAAGAGACATGAGAAAAAATTAAGTGGGACTCCTCTGGACTTTGATGCCTGGATATTCTCCTTTGACCTGCAGATTTAGTAATTTAAGATTGTTTTCTTCCTAACCACTCCAACTATAATACTTATCTCTGCAAATACTATCCACGTAATTATAACATTGCAATTTCTGTTTTCACAAAAATAACTCAAAAATAATCAGAACAGTGATTTGAAAAAACCTAAGGTTCCTGCTGCATCAATGTTCAACCAAATTACTCTTAGTTTCAAGGACCAAATTTGGCATTTGAGGGGTTGAAATTATGCTAACTTAACTCTAGGTCAATATGTTGTAAGTCATATTTCTTGATAAAGTTTCTTTTCCCCTTCATACTGTCAACCAAGTTGCAAACTTGAATGCTAAGTGAATTTATAGCCCATCAAGAATTCTAATAACTCTAACATTCTTGCCTTACATGAAATGCTTCAATGCATCACCAAATTGACTTATTATAATATTTATTTTAGAACTAGTAATGCAATTTCAGAATTTGAGAAACTGTAAATGATTAATATTCTTTTTCTACCTTGCACGCATACACCCATGCCAATAAAATTATATCAAGGCTTCCTGTTCAGCAATAAGAGATGCATTTTGCACACAACCTTGGAGATATAACTTTCATCCCAAGTTAATAGTTTGCCATAATATTAACAATCCCCATCACATCTAAATAGAAGTTCTTACAAATAGATCTTCTCATTCTATAATTTATAAATTATCTAAATAACCATAATTAAACAAATAAATGGAAGACATTTTTATAAAACATATAATTTCATATTACTTCTCCATGCAAATGCTACCTAACTGGGAATGACATTTCTGATTCTTAGTGTAGAACACCATGTTTACAGAAACTAGCACCATTTACCAAACTAATTCTCTTTAGTGATAACTCCAGTGGTGAAATATTTCACTTGACTCTCCTCCAACCAAAGTTAGGGGCTACTTAAAAACCAAATCAGGGCTTTGAAGCCACTGTATTTGTTCACCAATTTTATCCATTTCCATTTAATGATTAAAACTGTTTAACAGAGGCCAAACCCATTTGGCCATCGTTTGAGTTCCAGAGATGCCAGACCAACATTGAGTTTCACATGAGAGACTTCACTGACCCATATTTTTCAAGCACTCACTGAAACTTCCCTGAACAAGAGTTGCTAATCATTACCATAAGAGATGAAAATACTGATCTACCTCACTGAAAATTAACTGACTTCACATACAGAGAATGTCATTACCCAGACCTCCACTTCCCTTTTTCGATCTTGATGATCAGAAGAGAAAATTGGCTTATTTATACTGATGTTTCTAGGATTCCTGCCAGGATTACTGATTACTTTTTAACTACCTGGGTGGTCAATTCTGTCCTCGACACCACACAAAAGCAATGCTGGAGTAACTGATTCAGTCAAATAGATGCAATGACTAAGACCACAAGCTGCAACTTTTAATATGCTACTCATGTCCTAAGGCAATCACCTAAAAAAAAATCCAATGGCCTCCAATCTCTTCAGCTATAAAACAAAATCCTGACATCCGTTAGGTTGTCACAACAGGAATCAAAAAAGTGCATCACTTTCTTACACCATTCACAAAAAATAAGTTCAAAATGGATTAAAGACCTAAATGTGAGATAAACCATTAAAATCCTGGAGGAGAACACAGGCAGTAACGTCCTTGACATGGGGCATACCAACTTCTTACCTGGTATGTCTCTTGAGACAAGAGAGAGAAAAGCAAAAATAAACTATCAGGACTACATCAAAATAAAAAAGCTTCTGCACAGGAAAGGAAACAATCAACAAAACTAAAAGGCAATCTACTGAATGGGGAAAAATATTTGCCAATCACATATCCAATACAAGGTTAATAACCAAAAAATACATAAAGAACTTACAAAACTCAACATCCAAAAAACTAATAACCCAATTTAAAAAAAATGGGCAGAACACATGAACAGACATTTCTCCAAAGACAGCCATATGGCCAACAGACATGAAAAGATGTTCATCATCACTTACCATCAGGGAAATGTAAATCAAAACTACAATGAGATATCACCTCACACCTGTCAGAAGGGCTAAAATCAACAACACAAGAAACAACAGGTGTTGACAAGGATGTAGAGAAAGGGAAACCCTCTTGCACTGTTGGTGGGAATGAAACTGGGCAGCCACTGTGGAAAACAGTATGGAGATTCCTCAAAAAGTTAAAAATAGAACTAACCCTACAATCTAGCAATCACACTACTAGGTATTTACACAAAGGACCCCAATGTTTATAGCAGCATTATCTGCACTAGCCAAATTATGGAAATAGCCCAAGTGTCCATCAACTGAGGAATGGGTAAAGAAGATGTGGTGTGTACACGCACACACACGCACACACACACACAATTACTCTGCCATAAAAAAGAATGAAATCTTGCCATTTGCAACAACATGGTTGGAGCTAGAGAGTATATGCTAAGCAAAGTAAGTCAGAGAAGAACAAATACCATATGATTTCACCCATTTGTGGAATTTAAGTAACAAAACAAAAAAGCACAGGGGGGAAAAAAGAGAGGGATAAACAAAGAAACAGACTTTTTCAAAGATTTTTTTTATTTTAGAGAGAGAGAAAAAAGTGGGGAAGAGGGGCAGACAGAGAGGGGGGGAATAGAGGGAGAGGTAGAGAGATGGAGAGGTAGAGAGAGAGGGAGGGAGGGAGGGAGGGAGGGAGAAGAGAGCGGGAATCTTAAGCAGACTCCATGTTCAGCAGGGAGCCCTATGTGGGCTCAATCCCATGACCCTGGGATCATGACCTGAGCTTAAGAGTCAGACACTCAACTGACTGAGTCACCCAAGAGCCCCAGACTCTTAATTATACAGAAAAAATTGACGGTTACCAGAGGGGAGATGGGTGGTGGGAAGGGTTAAATAGGTGATGGGAATTAAGGAGGGCACCTGTGATGAGCACTGGGCGATATAAGCAAGTGTTGAATCACTATATTATACACCTGAAATTAATATTATACTGTATGTTAACTGGAATTTAAATAAAAACCTACAAAGAATGAAAATTAGAAAATAAAAAGCCTCTACCACCAAAAAAAAAAAAGGAAAAGAAGGAAATAAAAGAAAAAGAATGTGCATTATACCAAGTTTCCGGAGTTTACACTATCTGATGGCAATTCAAGCAAAAAATCTCAAAAACGCACTTTTTTCCCAAGTGATTTTCCTAGCTCTAATTGACATGAACTAAGACAGTGATTTTCTCTCCCTCCCCATCATGTGTGAGTTACTTATTAGCTCTTTTTACTTTTAAAAAAGACTTTGAAGTATTTACCACAAAATCTGGACAAACATGGAAATTGAAACTAATGAATTCAGAGTTTACATATTCTTTTATATTCTTGATCAGACAGAAAGCCAAGAAAGAAACAAATGTAACTGAATTAAGCTTATGAAGAAATAAAGTAGTATGATTATAATATACATTATAGAAAAAGAGGTATACATAGAATTCATACCATAATCAAATATCAGTCTAAAAAAGCTGGGGAAGCAAAATATCCACATGTAAGTCATGTACGAATTTTAAAAATCTGATAGTTAAACCAATATTAATATTACATTTTAAAAATTAGGTCTTTCTTTTTGCCATCTAAATGCCCACATTATATGGGTCTAAAAAAGAAAATAATTCTTATCTTGTGTATGTTGTCCCAACAAACCAGCATTTTGTCTGATTCTTACTCTTTCTTTTTGTACTTTCAAAACTACTGCAATTTAGAATGGCATCACAGGAAAAACAAAAAAGTATGAAATTCAGAAACTGAACAATACAGCAAGAATGCCTGTTTGTCTACGATGTTTATAATGGCTGCTGTATATTAAAAGGGAATCTATATACTGCAGGCCTTTTATTAAAAGCACATAACTATAGAATTGACTGAATCAATGAAGTGCAACTCTAAGGCTTAAAACTGTCCAATTTTTACCTTACCCCTGTGTGCAGCAAGACAGGAAAAGACTGGATTTAGAACCCAGACCTATATTCTGCTCAGGGTAAACTAATGAGCTAATCCCTTACACTACCCTCTCTGAATCTCAGCATTCCTCAACCATGGAATTAGTGGGACATCTACAAATCTTCAGAGCTCCTTCTGATTCTAATAAGGGATTAGCAACTCTGAATTCAATCAAATCTTGACTTCCACTTACCACTCAGTAAGAAATCTGTCCATTTAAAATCTCAAAAAAATAATTGATTTTAATATTAACTACTTTTTAAATACAAATTATTTTTAAAATAAAATCCTCATTCTAAATTACCCAAGAGTCCAAAATCACATATAAATTATTCAATGTTTTTAATTTTTTTAATGTTTATTTTTGAGACAGAGACACTGTGACCGGTACAGGGGTAGAGACAGAGGAAAACACAGAATGTGAAGTAGGCTCTAGGCTCTGAGCTATTGGCATAGAGCCCAACACAGGGCTCATACTGCAAGATCATGACCTGAGCTGAAGTCAGACATTTAACCAACTGAGCCACTCAGGTGCCCCTCAATGTTTTTAATTGTATAGGTCACCAATCCCCTCAAATACTGGAAGTAACAAGGAAGCTAAAACCATTATCACATGAACTCCCTTTCATCCAAACCCATTATTAGGCAGACACCTTCAAATTTCTTACAGGTTTTATACTTTATTGGCAAAACTACTCAAAAGCTAACCCCTGAAAATAACACAAGAAGTTCTTGCATACAAAAATAGGATTAAAATCCTGATGTTCATTAAAGAAAGCTAAAAATAGGGAGACCCACTTCCCCCAAAATTATTTGTCTTGATATATTTTATATGTTTTCAGAACGTTAACTTTTGAAATTAATTTATAGTGCTCTTTGCACTAGATATCTGTGTTTGTATTAGTTTCCTATTGCTGGTACGACAAACTACCACAAACTTAATGGCTTAAAACAACACAAATTTTGGGGCACCTGGGTGGCTCAGTAGGCTGAGCATCCGACTTTGGCTCAGGTCATGATCTCACGGTTCAAGAGTTCAGGCCCCACATTGGGCTCTGTGCGGACAGCTCAGAGCCTGGAGCCTGCTTTGGATTCTGTGTCTCCCTCTCTCTCTGCCCCTCCCCCACTCACATTCTTTCTCTATAAAAAATTAAAAAATAAATTAAAAAAAACACAAATTTATTATACCACAATTTTTAAGGTCAGAAGTCTAAACTGAGTTTTACTGGGCTAAAGTCAAGATGTTGGCAGGGCTGTATCCCTCTGGAAACTCTAGTGTAGAATGTTTCCTTGCCTTTCCAGCTTCTGGAGGCCACCCACATTCCTTGGCTCAGGATCCCTTCCATCTTTAAAGCCAACAAGGGTCAGTACAGTTTTTTCCCTTGTACCCCTATGACTCTAACTCTCTTGCCTCCCTCTGTCACTTATCACCCTATGGTTACAATGAGCTCACCTGGATAATCTCCCTATTGATTAACAAATCAATCTCCCAGTTGATTAACAAATTTAATTCCACTTGCAACCTTAATCCACTATGCCCCCATGCCGGTATAACATATTCATGGGTTTCAAGGATTAGGCAGTGGGTAACTTTAGTAGGCCATTACTCCACCCACAACATCTGTCATACATTTATTTAGAGTGCCTACTAACAGAGAGCAGAGATGAACAAGCCCTATGGGACTCACTTTAAGGAGGATGACAAAAAAACAAGTAAAACTAAATTCAGGGAGAAACATATAGAGATAAACATAGGAACACTTAGTAACAAAAGGCAGATGTACAAGAGATTTTTTTTTTAAGTTTATTTTTTAGTAAGCTCTACACCCAACATGGGGCCTGAACCTGAGATCAAGAGTCACATGCTCTACCAACAGGGCCAGCCAAGTGTCCCTGATTTTTTTAAGTAATTAAAAATACTGTCTGAAGCCACATGCTGTTATAGATAATAATTCTACACATAGGACTATCATCTTGAGGAAAAGCACCTGGTATGATAATCTACAAAGAATGAGTCATTATCAATCAAGTTCAGTACAGTTTAAGAAATAAGGGTAACATGCAATACCACTTTGAAACTACCAACTGCAGGCTTTTCCAATTTTAAATCATGTTTAGCTATTCTCCAAATTCACCTTTGTATAATTTCCTATTGCACAAGGGTGTTACAAATATGAAACACTGTATTTCATTCACCTAGCTCACATTATATCGTTGAGATATTATGCACCAGGAAAATCCTATAGCAAAGGGCCACAGCAGTAAACAACAAGAAAATTCCTGCTCTTGTAGATCTTCAGTTCTAGTGAAAGATAAAGGGAATACATGAAAAATAAATACATCGCATGTCAGGAAGAGGTTATATTTACTATTACAGGGATATGAAGGAAGACCAGGGATGTGCATTCTCAGTATCACTTGAAAACAAACAATATGGAATGTTAAGAGTTTAAGATGGAGGGGTGCCTGAGTGGCTCAGTCAGTTGAGTGTCTGACTCTTGGTTTCAGCTCAGGTCATGATCTCAAGGTTTGTAAGATCAACCTCTGCGCTGCGCTCTGCGCTGACAGCCTGCTTGAGATTGTCTCTCTCTCCCCACCTCATACTCTCTCTCTCTCAAAATAAATAAAACTAACTTTAAAAAAAAAGAGTTTATGATAGATGAAGGAGATTCAACAGCTAATGCCTTAAGAACACTCAAACACACAAGCATTGTCATAAAATTGCACGAGAACCCCTTTCTCAACTCCTAACTGAAAATTAATACCAATTATAGTCAAACTCAATCAAGATAGTGGAATTGGCAAAGAAGAGACACACAAATCAATGGAACAGAACAGAAAGACACTCACACAAATACAGACAATTGATTTTTGAAAAAGACACAAAGGTAACTCAAGGAAAAAGCATTGTGTTTTCAACAAATAGTGCTACAACAATTGGATATCCATATACAAAAAAGAAAACATGAACCTAAACTTAGACCTTACACCTTGAAAATAATTAGCACAAAATGGATCATAGACCCACATGTAAAATACAAAACTATAAAATTTCCAGAAGAAAATCTACATGACCTTGGGTTCAGTGATGAGTTTTTAAATACCAAAAACACTATCTACAAAAGAATAGAGAAGTTGGACTTGATAAATTTAAAACTTATCTGTGAAAGACACTATTAAGAGAACAGAGACAAGCCACAGACTGAAAGAAAATATTTGCAAAATACATATCTAATAAAGAAGTTGCACACAAAATACACAAAGATTTTCTGAAACTCAAGAATAAAAAAAACTACCCAATGTAAAACTCAAGAAGAAAAGACTACCCAATGCAAAATACATATCTAATAAAGAAGTTGTACATAAAATACACAAAGATTTTCTAAAACTCAAGAAAAAAACTACCCAATGTAAAAAGGGCCAAAATTACCAAAGAACTATTATATAGATGGCCAATAAACATATGAAAAGATGCTTAACATCATACATTATTAGGGAAATACAGGACAAATTAAAACCATAAGATACCACTACATATTTATTAGAATGGCTAAAATCCAAAACATTGACAATATCAAATGTTGGCAAAAATTCACAGCAACAGAACTCTCATTCGTTTCTGGTGGCAAGGCAAAAGGTACAGACGCTTTGGAATGTGGTTTGGCAGTGCCATAAGGCTAAATGTAGCCTGAACATACAATTAAGCAATCCTGTTCTTAGGTATTTACCCAATTCACATGAAAATTTATGTCCACAAAAACACCTGCATGAAAATGTTTATAGAAGCTTCATTAATAATGGCCAAAATATGTTAACAATCTCAATAGGTGAATATGTAAACAAACTGTAGTCTTGCATACAATGGAATACTATGGGGGGGGGGGGGAGGAGTAAAAAAAGCCGGCAAAAGCAAGGATGATTTCTTCAAGGCACATACCTAAATAAAAGAAGCCAGTCTGAAAAGGCTACATACTATACCATTACTTCTATGTGACATTCTGAAGAGGGCACAAACTATTGCCAGAGGATTGGGAAGAGGTATGGAATGAACAGGTAAAGCAAGTGAAATTTTTAGAATGGTGAAACTACTCTGTAAGGTATTACAATGATGGATACAGGACATTGTGCATCTGTCAAACCCATAAAACTTTAGAGCATACAGAGCAAACCTTAAAGTATTCACATTTTAGATTATTTAAAAGGTTGAAGAGGGGCACCTGGGTGGCTCAGTCAGTTGAGCATCCGACTTCAGCTTAGGTCATGATCTCACAGTCTGTGAGTTCGAGCCCCGCGTGGGGCTCTGTGCTGACAGCTAGGAGCCTGGAGCCTGCTTCGGATTCTGTGTCTCCCTCTCTCTCTGCCCCTAACCTACTTGTATTCTGTCTCTCAAAAATAAATAAACATTAAAAATAAATTAAATAAATAAATAAAAAGTTGAAGAATTCTAGGATGGAATGCAGACTGTCACAAAGGAATCTAACAAATGTATTAAATAAACTCACTAAAGGAGAAAGTGAGAAGGTTCTAAGTATCCTTAGAAGTAAGTGCAGTATGGGGGTGCCTAGGTATCTCAGTTGAGTGTCCAACTCTTGATTTCAGCTCAGGTCATAAACCCAGGGTTGAGGAATCGATCCCCACATCATGCTCTGTGTTGAGTATGGAGCCTGTTTAGGATTCTTTCTCTCCCCCCTCCCTCTGTCCTCCCCCTCTCGCACATGTGCTCACTCACTCTTTTGCTCTAAAATAAAATAAGTAATAGCAGTGCTATAACAATAGCCAAATTATGGAAAGAACCCAAATGTCCTTCAACTGAAGAATGGATAAAGAAGGTGTGGTATACGATGGAGTATACTCGGCCATTAAAAAGAATGAAATCTTACCATTTGTAATAATATGGATGGAACTAGAGGATACTGTGCTAAGTGAAATAAGTCAGAAAAACAAATATGATTTCACTCATGTGGAATTTAAGAAAAAAAACAAATGGACACCAGGAAAGGAAGGAAAAATAAAATAAGATAAACAGTGAGTGAGGCAAACCATAAGAGACTCTTAAGTACAGAACAAACTGAGGGTTGCTGGAGGGGAGGAGGGTGAGGGGATAGGCTAAATGGGTGATAGGCATTAAGGAGGGCACTTGTTGGGATGGGCACTGGGATGAATCACTAAGTTCTACTCCTGAAACCACTACACTGTATGTTAACTAGCTTGGATTTAAATAAAATTTAATAAATAAATAAATAATAAAAAAGAAAAAGAAAATACACACTGAAGTACTACTGTGTAAAGGGGCAAGATATATGCAACCTATTCTCAAATAGTTCCCTCAAAATAAATAATGGGCATAAAGAGAAAGAGAAATTCCACAAAATGTTAAGTTTTCTATATTGTTCTTGCAACTTTTCTGTAAATTTCAAATTACTTTAAGTCAATTAGTTTCTGAGCATATCTAATAAAATAGACCATAAGCCAAAATAGACATCAGTTTAAATTCTTCTTTTACCTATAGACTACCTCAATTCTATACCCTTAGTTGGATCAGGAAACAAATGGCAGATTTCAACTATTTTTTTGAAACTCTATGGACCTTTGAAAGAAATTAATGGTACATGTCAAATGTTAAAACAGAAAATGTATTTCATGCTAACTTTGGCAAGCTTTGGGAATTTAAATTGATCGCAATTACACTTTGGTGAAACCTCCCTATAGACAATGTTGCACGATGTGTAAGGTGTACTATAATGTACGAAAATGTTTAATACATTATCTATAATCACAAAAAAATAGTGAAAATATAAAAATCCACCAGTAGAGGAATAGTTATGATACATCCATACTATAGAACACCACAGATTATTTTTTTAATGTTTACTTATTTTTGAGAGAGAGAGATGGAGCATAAGTGGGAGAGGGACAGAGAGGGAGACACAGAATCTGAAGCAGACTCCAGGCTCTGAGCTGTTAGCACAGAGCCCAACACAGGGGGCAAACTCACAAACCACGAGGTCATGACCTGAGCCAAAGTCAGACACTTAACTGACTGAGCCACCCACGGTGCCCCTAACACAACAGTTTCTTAAAAGAATGAAGTGTCTCATAAGCACAAAAATATGGATATACTACATAATACAGAATGAAAACCAAAAGTTGCTGATACATGCATTTGTACAAAAAATCAGAGTTGTGTTAGTGTGCTTATGTATGTGCCCAAAAGCAAAAACCTAAAAGGATGCAGGAGGAATAGTTACTGGTGACTACCCCTGGGAGATGGAGAGGAGGAGGAAAGGATACAATTATGCTTTTGAATTTTTTTCCTAAAAGATCATGTACTACTTTTACAATTAAAACACACACACACACACACACACACACACACACACACACACACACACACTGTATTCTTAGAAATGACTGAAATGTTCTTCGATGAAATATGATTCATGCAACCTTATTTCATCAAAGAACATAAAATATAACTCTGACAGCAGAACTCTAATATATTCTTATTACTCAACTGTAACAAAATCTATTTTTGTGTTCAAGTATCTTTGTGCAATTGGTTCCATGTTCTTAATTTTTAATTTAACAAAGCCAACAACTCCTTTTTGGAAATAGGTAAGATATCAATCCTAAACTGAAAAACCTTTACTTAATGACACTAACAAAAACTTTAAAAAGCAAAACAAATATCCACACAATGTCTTTAAGAAAGTTTATTCTGAGAATATCAGTTGATAGCCAAACCAAAATATGATCTACACAACATTTTACAACTGTAAGTGATTTATGATAATAGAGAGACACAACAAACTCTTGAAATTTGAATTACTATCTTGTTATCCATTTTATGAATAGAGAAGATTAACATCATTCAGGTGTCCATTCACTAACACTATATGTTAGGTTGTGTACATAATTGAGAATTAAATTCAACAAAATACTTATTAGGTTGTTAGAACAATATGTTTGAAGCAATCCCTAGTCAAGAGAACCTTACAAAATTGGGGGGGGGGAGTTTATTTTAAATTGAATGCAATAATAAGTAAAATTAAGGACTCTATTTAGAACCTCAACTACTCCTTTAATCAGGTTATCTGGGTGACAAATTAACTCTTTTGGCCACTGTTTTGCAAAGTGGCTTAAAGTCACATTTAGAGTACATTTGTAAGTAGGGAATACGCAACAGGCTCACTATTACATACTTTGATAAGCAATGTTTACAATCTCAAATGACAATCACCATTGAGACTGTGTTTATGTTATGGGATTTTATGTTTAAACTCCTTTGCACAGAAGTCAATCTTAAGGGACCTTTAGGGAAACAATTTTTTTTTCAGGCTTCTAAAATGTTATTAGGAATATTATTATAAGGCATTAAAATAAAACAATAAGTATGCAATATAAATCTATTAACAGTAATTCCATAATTACTCTCAAACTCTCATTACCAGAAGAGACACACACAAGAATATCTATGCTAAGTATCTTAAGAACGTTGCTTCCTTACATCTAGGCTAAGCACCTTGAGAACTATACTTGCTTCCTTACCTATGTATACTAAAAAAAATGTCATTTTTCACTCTTTCAACATTTCCCAATTTTAAATCTTGTTTTTTTTTTATTTTTTTAATATTTTATTTTAGAGAGAGAGAGGTGCAGAGGGAGAGAGAATCTTAAGCAGGCACAGAGTTTCTCAGCACAGAGTCCAACCCTGGCCTCAATCCCAGGACCATGCCCTGAACCGAAATCAATACTCAGACGCTAAACCAAATGAGCCATCCAGGCACCCCTCAACATTTAATTTAACTAAGCCTCAATCCCTATACAAGGCTATGAAGATAAACAGATTTGGTCTCTAAATTCAAGAAACTCAAAATCCAGTGGGGAGAAAGTCACACAATCTACCTGGCATGATCATTAACACCTAACTTTCAACAAGAGAAAAGAAAGGCAAGTAAAATTGATAAAATTATTTTTCACAAGTGGTGTTAGTAAACAATTCTAAAACCAATAGACACTGCATACTGAAATTGAACAATTAAGTAAATGAATTAAGTAAATGGATCACAGAAACCAGATGTCCCTCTGTAGAGTGGGGATTTACAGACAACAGGAAAGCTACAATGATTCATGTGGTAACAGATTAGGGTTGGAGGGAATTTAGCTGAATATAGATACACATGGATACAAGTGGAAACAGTTATAAATATGTGCATACATGTTGGTTACTATACACAACTTCTTGTTCTGTCAGCTTAAAGGGCCTAGAAGCAACGCATTTCAGTATCCATGAGGACACCAGATCTTGGTTTCTAATACCATTCTCCAATAAAAGAACCAGCATTCTTTGGGAAAATGGCTGTTTCTAGAGCTGGGGCAGGGAATATAAAGGATGGGCATGAGTATCATGCAGTGCCACGAAGTACAAAGGTGCTTAAAAAAAAAAAAAGCACAATGATGAGAGTATGTCAAAGGGACACAGAAGCCAACTGAAAGAGCTTTCAATGCTCAAAGCCAGAATAATCTGAGCAAGAAAATAAGTTAGTATTACATTATTACCAAAAGAATAAAATAAATACCCATGGTCCATACTGATATGGCCAACGCCCTACAAAGAAGGATTTCATCATATTGTGTAGGTTCTCTCCTCTCAAGGGGGTATACAGCAGGACTCCCTACTGGTGTGGGCTGCACCAAATGACTTCCTCCAGAAAGTCTAGTACAGAAAAGCAAAATTTTAAGAAGAGTAACATTTCAATGGATAAACCTGGCCAACATTAAGTTAGTCAGGTAACCAGGATTACTATCAACAGTCATCAGTCATATTGGCAGTGTGTACCCTTGATATGGTGTACTTCTGATAGGGAAAAATCTGTTATATGATGGCCGGCATGAGTGATAAGGGAATTTCAATCTCTGCCTGAAGACTTCCCTTCCGGGTTCTTCTTCCAACCCTGCTTGTTTCAGGCACCAAATTACTAATAATGAGGAATGCGGAAGTAACAGACTAAATGGTCCCCTCTGTTGATGCTCTGGGCTCAGACCTCTGGAAAATGATCTACTCTGAGCCCACTGGTGTAAAATAAACCTCCTGCCTTCCAAGATCTCCGAGTGCTGCTTGGTTCTTCTGCTGGGTGATCCAGACTGGTTTCCATAACACTTCACCCCTCTGGTCATCCTCCCCAAAACACGTAACCCCAGTTGAACCATGAGAAAAACATCAAACAAATCCCAACTGAAGAACATTCTACAAAATACCTAACCAGTACTCCTCAAAACTGTGAAAATCATCAAAAACAAGGGAAGTCTGAGAAACTCTCAGCCAAGAGGAATCTAAGGAGACATGACAATTACGTAATATGGTATCCTAGTTGGAGTCCTGAAACAGGAAAAGGACATTAGGTAAAAACTAAGGAAATCTGAAGAAAATATGGATTCTGGGTCATAATAATGCATCATTACTGGTTCATTAATTGTGCAAATATACCATACTAATGTAAGATGTAATAAGAGGAAACTGGCTGTGGGACATATGGGAACTCTCTGTACTATATTTGCAACTATTCTGTAAATCTAAAATTGCTCTAAAATAAAACATTTTAAAAAATTCTACTGGAATGAATTATAAATTCTTACCAGTGAAGAAAATAAGAATCCTCCATTATTTCTGTAGGTACCAACTTAACTGAGCACACTTGAAAATCTGATTCATTCCTTAAACATTAAAAAATAAAAGCTGATATATTCATAAGGCAAGAAGCCAATGTTATCAGTTTGTAAAGTCTATTATTTAAAAAAAAATAAAAACATCCTCTGGATTGCAAAACTGATACTTTGCTATTGATTTTTTTCTTAAGCATTTGAAACTGCTGATAAGACAGGATAACAAAATAAATTACAACAGTTAAGAGTTCATATTAGGTAATTACAACAATAAAGGTTTCACTTTAGGTAAAATTGTGGTCAACCATGCATGGGTATCATTTGGACCTGAATTTTTCCTGCAACTACAAGAGGCATTCACTACAAATCGCCCCAGGGCTGACTCCTACAAGGACTGGTTACCATGAAATCCCAGTGAAGGCAATGTTCTGTGAGTATCACCTGCTACCTAAAAGAGCAACAAGCTAGCTTCATATAAGCTAAACTGGAGGCTGAAAACAGATGGTATTTAATTTGGCCATAATTGTTTCAATCTGAACTTGTTGCCAACAATAAAATCTGAGAGACTACATACAAAAACTACAAATTTCTACCTTTTTATTTAAACCATAGGAAGATCTGGCCATGTCTCACCTGCATTCCCATAGGCAACATCTGATGTAGCAGAGCAAAGGTGGCCCCTTTAAGGCATGGCACAGCCTCTCCAACATGCCTTAACCCCCAGCACTTCCCTATTTTCTGTATTCCAGCCCACTTTACTGATTCTTTACATAAGCTAAGAATAGAATGTGAATTCCACAAAGGACATCATAAAGAGGCTTCTGGGGGAAAACAGGACTAGTTAAATGAGTAGGTGGGTTTGTTTTGTTAGATGGTGTATGCCAGCTTGGGCAGCAGCAAAATTTCTTGAAACACACACACACATGCACACACGCACGCCTGGATCTGTCATTGGAAGGCTAACTTCATACAGTGCCTTGCCTCTCCAGGAAATGTTTGTCCAACCAATAGCTAGAGTGTGAGCCAGTGTTACCCTGAAAGGAGCACATACTTATCTAGACATTCTCTATTTCCATTATATAACTCTAAAAAGTCTACGAAAAAATTTGAAGACAACCCAGTTCAAGCTAGTCACAACTATTTGAACCCAACAGACAGGATAATGAGCAAATCTCAGATTCAGGAAAACAGAACAAGTCATGTCAAATCTTATACTTTCATATCCAAGAAAGGAGTCATAAGATACCCACACAATTCATGCCCATGGTGATATATACTCTAAACATAAATCAGTCAAAATTTCCTTTTTTTTACATTTTAAGTTTTTATTTTCCTTCCACTTAGTTAACACACTAGAACAAACAATGCTAAAATTTGTATGGAACCACAAAAGACCCCAAATAGCCAAAGCAATCTTCACACAGAAAAGCTAAGCTGGAATCACAATTCTGAACTTCAAGGTATATTACAACACTACAGTAATCAAAACAGAATGGTGCTGGCACAAAAACAGACACATAGATGAACAGAACAGAATAGAAAACCCATAAAGGAACCCACAATTATATGATTAATCTTCGAGAAAGCAGGAAAGATCTAATAAGAAAAAGACAGTCTCTTCAACAAATGGTATTGGGAAAAAGTGAACAGCAACATGCAAAGGAATGAAATTAGACTGCTTTCTTACACCATACACAAAAATAAATAGAAAATGGATTAAAGACTTATATATAAAACCTGAACTCATAAAAATCCTAGAGGAGAACACAGGTAGTAACTTCTTTGATATTGGCTGTAGCAACTTTTTTCTAGATAGGTCCCATGAGACAAGGGAAATAAAAGCAGAAATAAACTACTGGGACTACATCAAAATAAAACACTCTGCACAGTGAAAGAAACAATCAACAAAACTAAGAAGCAACCCACTGAATGGGAGAAGACATTTGCAAATGACATATCCGATAAAGGGTTAGTAACCAAAATATACAAAGAACTTATAAAACTCAACACCCAAAAATTGAATAATTCACTTAAAAAATGGAAAGACATGAACAGACATTTCTCCAAAGAAGACATCCAGATGGCCAATAGGCACATGAAAAGATGTTCATCATCACTTACCACCAGGGAAATACAAATCAAAACTATAATGAGATATCACCTCACACCTGTCAGAAAGGAAATCAACAACACAAGAAACAACAGGTGTTAACAAGGATGTGGAGATTGGGGAACCCTCTTGCACTGTTGGTGGGAATGCAAACTGGCGCAGCCACTCTGGAAAACAGTATGGAGGTTGCACAAAAATTTTAAAAAAGAACTACCTTACAATCCAGCGATTGTACTACTAGGTATTTAGCCAAAGGACACAAAAATACAATTCAAAAGGATATATGCACCTCCAAGTTTAAAGCAGCATTATTTACTATAGCCAAGATATGGAAGTAGCCCAAGGGTCTATCAATTGATGAATGGTTAAAGGAGATATGGTATATAGATATGCAATTGAATATTATGTAGCTATAAAAAAGAATAAAATCTTGCCATTTGCAATGACATGGGTGGAACTAGAGAGTATAATGCTAAGCAAAATAAGTGAGATAAAGACCAATACCATATGATTTCACTCATATGTGGAATTCAAGAAACAAAACAAATGAGCAAAGGGAAAAAGAGAGAGACAAACCAGGAAACAGATTCTTAATTATAGAGAACTGATGGTTACCAGAGAAGAAGGGGGTAGAGGGTAGGTTTTTAAATAGGTGATGGGGATTAAGGAGTGCAGTTGTCCTGATGAGTACCAGATGATATATGGAATTGCTGAATCACAAGACTGTACACCTGAAACTAATATAACACTGTATGTTAACTAACTGGAATTAAAATATAAAATTACTTAAAAAACTGTACCATTGTACTATGTATGTTATGTATGTAGATATAACACATATGGTAACCACATCATAAAGGAGGGAGGATGATGGTAAATGAACCTACATGGTTGTAAGGGCTTTCCTTTCACATAAAGTAGTACAATAATGATCCTAAATAGACTGTGACAACCTGAAGATGTATACTGTATAATCCTACAGCAACCATTTACAAATTTTTTTAAAAAGCTATTATTAAAAAACTACTACATTAAGTTAGGTGGAAATTTTATAAGTAATCAATTAACCCAAAAGTAGATTAGACAGGAAAAATCAAAGAACATACCATATTTGTCCACACCCACAAAATGTATAACACCAAGAGTGAACCCTAACATAAAACTATAAACTTTGGGTGATTGTGATATGTCGATGCAGGTTCAGCAGCTGGAACCAATGTATCACTCTGGTGGGAGATGCTGATAATGAATATACATGTGTGGGGACTCAGAATATATAAGAAATCTCTATACCTTCTGCTCAATTGTGTTGTGAAGCTAAAACTGCTCTAAAACATAAAGGTCTATTAAAAATTAAAATAAGATTGAAATAAAAACAGATGAGACAAACAATGCTTAATAAAATTACAGATCTAAATCCAACTATATCAATAATTACATAAAATATTTGTGAAGCCAAATGCTCCAGTTAAATGGCAAGGATTAACAGACTGGAAAGGATAAACTATGGTATGTTCATACCACAGAAAACATTCAGCAATGAAAACTGTAGCTACATACAACATGGATAGATCTCAATTTTGAGGGAGTAAAGCCAGACCTAACAGATTACATACTGTATAATTACATGAAGTTTAAAAGAAGGTAAAACCTACCGAGGTATATAGGGATTCACATAAGTGGTAAAACTACACAGCAAACTAAGACATTAGCAGAGAAATTAGGAGAGCTGTGACCTTCAAAGGTGAGGTATAGAATGAAGAGAATGCTTCTAGAGTACTGACAATATTTTCTTTCTTGACCTCACTGGTGTAAATAATTCATTATTCATTATTCTGCTACATTTGCTGCATCTGTGTTATATGTCACAATTTAAAATGTTAAAAACAAAAACATAAAATTGAACAGACTTGATCATTTCATAACTGTGGGTTTGAAAATGATAGAATGGAAATAGTCATAAGAGAAGCACAAAAAGCATATGTATTTGAAAAGGGCATTTGTGGTGATAATACACAGAATAACTCTACCCCAAAATTAACTATCACAAAATTCTCATATTCATAAGCATAATAAATCATATAACGTCCCTTGATTAGCTATTTTCTAAATACAAAATTCACTTTTTAGAATAGATAACAAAATTTTACCAATGACTAGGTCAATTTTTCCTAAAGGTTTAGGGTTCTTCATTACTCCAAAATTTATAGTCTTACATTAAACATCAGTGTAAGACCTTTTAAAAATACCTTGGTATATTTTGATTTACTGGAAATATTGGACAACTTAAAGAGCCAATAACATGATTTAAAGAATTCTAGCTTTGTATAATATAGTTTCTTTTGTTTGTTTAATTAAAAATTAATGTGAAAATCATTGGTCAAGCCAGTTTAACAGCCTTCATTATCTTAGTCTACAAAAGTCAAGTGGATATAGAACATTTTCACCCAAAAATTAACCTCTCCCAACGTCCAACAGCAACAACAAAACTACCTAACATTTTAAAATTCTTCCCAATCACTATCTTTATTTTTTCCCAGAGGTTTGGGGAATGCTGGTATGTTCCTACCTCGGTTGGATATAGTAAACTCAGGTGGGGTTTATTCGGATGTGTGGTATGGGAAGTCTGGGTCTGCCACGGAAAGGCAGAGGCAAACAGCTGAAAGAATGCTTATTCTTCTGCTTTTCCAAGCACTGAACTCAAGTGTCCCTTCTGTTGATGATAACATGAACACAATAAAAAGGCACTTACAGCTTAGGGCAGTGGAAAATCTGGTCACATGAACAATTTTATTTCTAATCTGCAGAAAACTTAAATGTAGTATGTGTAATTTCGAAGGTTTTGTTTTGGTTTGTTTTTTATTTTTCCTTTTTGGTGCTAGATGAGGACAGGTTTATTTCTGATCCTGCCTCTCCAAATGATTAGGTCTCTGGTAGACTCTGGCACTGCTACAAATTGCACAAACTCATAAACTCATGATTTAAAAAAGGTCTGATTTATATTTGTGCAAAGTAAGGTCAGAAGTCCTGGACTCACTTTCCAAATCCAATTGCTCCATCATCATGACCAACCTGAATTTCGTAAGAGTACTTACAAGACACAAAGTAAAAAATGTTAAACTGTTCAAAGACTACCTATTTCAGCTAAATGGGTATATCCTGATTTTCACAACAGAGAAATACACTGCATTAACTTATTAGTACTACCATAGCTAAATACCACAAATTGGGTGGCTTAAACAACCCAAATTTACTGTCCCCAGTTCTGGAGGCTAGAAGTCCAAAATCAAGGTGCTGTTGGGTTGGTTTCTTCGAAGAGCTATGAGGGATGGCCAGGTTCTCCCTATGGCTCTTCACAAAATCTTCCCTCCATTGTGTGTCTATGCCCAAATCTCCCCTTTTTTATAAATATACCAGTCACATTGCATTAGGGTCCATCCTAATGACTTTGCTTTAATTTGACTACCTATATAAAAACCCTATCTCCAAACAAGCTCACTTTCTGAGATACTGGGGATTAAAATTCCAACATATGAATTTTTGGTGGACACAATTCAATGTATAACATCTATACACATGTGTATGTTATATATATCATGTATGTACATGTGTATATAACTAGAATCACTCCTAACAATTAAGAAAACAATTGCACTAAATGTTTTTCATGCCACTTCTGAATGTGTATTTGTAACATTCACAGAGTAACACATTTCTATTTCTTTTCTTTCTATACACATAACACAGATCACACATACAAATCCATGTTTTGTTGCTAAACAGAGGTATTTCAAGCCAAGGAGCCTGAAAACACAGAAAATAGGGCATATTTTCCAATGGAGGTAAAGATTATAGTGTAACCAATAGGAATGTGCAAGCCAGCAATAATTTAATTTAGTAGCTGAGCCAAACCATAGTAGTCCACTTTAAAAATATGGAAACTTGAGAAAGTGATGTTGTTACAATTGTTAACTATGGAATGTAAGAACATTTATTTCAAACTTCAAGTCACACAAATCTATTTTGTGTATTTATTTTTTAAAAGAAATATCTATTCAGCACATTTGGGATTTGAGAGCTTGAAAATAACTGAATCCTTTTCCCTGTGTGTGCATGTTAACACCAAATGTAAATGCTGTTACGAGGTTCCAGTTACCGCAGGACTCTGCCTTCATGCCGACTTATTTTTATGCATCTCTCAGAAGGAAATACTCATGGTTTGAGTTTCAATGGATGAGTGCTTTCACCCTTATGAAATACAGAAAGTGCTCTCCCTTTTAAACTATTAACGAAAGGTAAAGAACTACTATGACTTTTCAAATGCCTTTGCTCTTATATTTTTAAAACTTTTAAAAAGTTTTTTTAAAAAATTATGACTGTTCAAAAGGTTTACCTGAGGCAAATCTGTCCTATGGGGTAAAAATCAGAGGACAACACACAGGATTTTTTTTTTTAATGTTTATTTATTTTTGAGAGAGATAGAGTGCAAGAGGGGGAGGGGCAGAGAGAGAGAGAGGGAGACACAGAATCTGAAGCAGGCTCCAGGCCCCGAGCTGTCAGCACAGAGCCCGACGCGGGGCTTGAACTCAACAAACATGAGATCATGACCTGAGCCAAAGTCGGAGGCTCAAATGACTGAGCCACCCAGGCGCCCCTTTCGGTTTTTGTTTTAGACAAAAATATGTGACATTTCCCATCTTAACCATTTTTTTAATTTTTTTTAATGTTTATTTATTTTTGAGAGAGAGAGTGAGCGGGAGGAAGGAACAGGGAGAGACAGAGGCACAGAATCCGAAGCAGGTTCCAGGCTCTAGCTGTCAGCACAGAGCCCAGCACGGGACTCGAACTCACTAACCAGGAGATCATCACCTGAGCCGAAGTTGGATGCTTAACTGACTGAACCACCCGGGCATCCCATCATCTTAACCACTTTTTAAATGAAGAGTACAATAGTGTTAACTATATGTACACTGTTGTGCAACAGATCTCTACATGTTTTTCATCTTGCAAAAGTGAAACTCTGTAACTGAGCAAAGACTAGACTCTTCTATTCCACTCCCTCCAGCCACTGGCAACACCATTCTATTTTCTGTTTCTAAGAGTTTTGACTATTTTAGATACCTCATTTAAGCAGAATCATGTCATACAGTATTTATCTTTCTGTGACTGGCTTATTTTAATTTTCTCTTAGCTTAATGTTCTCAAGGTTCATTCATGTTGCAGCATATTACAAGATTTTCTTTTTTAAAGATTTTACCAAGCAGAGTTTTTTATGTATATTTTTTGAGAGAGAGAGAGAGAGAGAGAGAGAGAGAGAGAGAGAGAGAGACAGAGGGGAAGAGTGAGCAGGGGCAGGGCAGAGACAGAGGGGGTCAGAGGATCCAAAGTGGGCTTCACACTGACAATAGTGAGCCTGATGTGGGGCTCAAACTCATGAAAAGTGAGATCATGCTCTGAGCAGTAGTTGGATGCTCAACCAACTGAATCACCCAGGCTCCCCTAGATTTTCTTCTTTTTAAGGTTACATAACATTCCACTGTGCATATATATGCACCACATTTGCTTTATCCATTTATCAATTGATGAGCATTTAGGTTGCTTTCATCTCTTGGCTACTGTGTGAATAATGCTCCAATGAACATGGATATTCACCTATCTCTTTGAATGGCTGTTTTCAATTCTTTTATATATATACGCAAAAGTAGCACTGCTGGACCATATAATAATTCCATTTTTAATTTGACAAGGAAACATCATACTATTTTCCATCATACTATTTTCCATATTTCCATGTGCACCATTTCACATTCCCAACAGTGCACGTGGGTTCCAATTTCTCCACATCTTTGCCAACACTTGTTATTTTCTGCTTTGGGGATAATGGCCATCCTAACGGCTGTAAGGTGATACCTCACTGTGGTTCTAAACTGCATTTTCCTAATAATTACGTGATGTTGAGCATCTTTTCATGATTGTTGGTCATTTGTATATCTTCTTTGGAGTAATGGCTATTCAAAACCTTTATCAATTTTTTAACAATTTTATTTTTTGTTACAGAGTTGCAGAAGTTCTATGAGTATTAATCCCTTATCAAATATACAGTTTGCAGATACTTTCTTCCTTTCTGTAGGGTACCTTTTCACTCTGTTGATTGTGCCCTTTGCTACACACAAGTTTTTAAGTTTGATATCATACCATTTGTCAATTACTGCTTTTGGTGCCTACGCTTTTGGTGTTATATCCAAAAATACTTGCCAAACCTAGTGACATGAAGCCCTTCCCCTATATTTTCTTTTAGGGGTCTTACATTTAGGTCTTTGAACCATTTCAAGTTAATTTTTGTGTATGGTGTAAGGTAAGTCCCCAAAATTAATTCTTTTGCTTGTGGATCTCTAGTTTCCCTAACAATACATGTTGAAGAGATTATCCTTTCCCATCATGTACCCTTGGCACCTTTGTCAAAGATCTTTTGACCATATAAGGGAAGGTGTACTTCTGGGTTCCCTATGGTGTTCTTTTGGTCTATATGTCTGTCTTTATACCAACACCATACTGTTTGATTACTGTAGCTTTATAATATGAAGTCAGAAGTGTAAAGCCTCCAACTTTGTTCTTCTTTTTCAAGACTGATTTCACGACCTGGGGTCCTTTACGATGCCATATGAATTTTAGAATTTTTCTTCTTTCTGCAAAATATGACACACATTTCAATAGCATTTGCATTGAATCTGTAGATCACTTTGGGTAGTAGGGCATTTTAACAATATTAAGTCTTCCAACCATATATACAAGATGTCTTTCCACTTATTTGTGTCTTCTTTGATTTCTTTCAGCAATGTTTTGTAGTTCTCAATATGAAAATCTTTCACCTCCTCAGTTAAGTTTATTCCTAAGTATTTTATTCTTTTGAAGCTGTCTTTTGGATTGGTCATTGTACAGAACTGCAATTTATGTCTGTATGTTCATCCCATAACCTACAACTTTGCTGAATTCATTTATTCTAACAGTTTTCATGTGTGTGGAATCTTTAGGCCTTCTATATATAAGATCATGTCATCTGCAACAGAAATAATGTCACCTCTTCCCTTCCTATTTGGATGCCTTTTGATTTGTTTTTCTTGCCTGAATGTTTTGGCCAAGATTTTCAGTACTTTACTGAATAGAGGTGGTGAGAATAAGCATCCTAACCTTAGAGGAAAAACTGAAAGTTTTTCACCACTGATTGATGTTAGCTGTGGCTTTTCATATTTGGCCTTCTGTACATTGAGGTAATTTCCTTCTATTCTCAGTTCATTGAATGTTTTTATCATGAAAGAATGATGAATATTGTCAAATTTTTACTACCCATTTGAGATAATCATTATCAGTTTTGTCCTTCATTCTGTTCATGTTGTATATTATACAGATTGATTTTCACAAGTTAAACCATTCTTGCATTCCAGAAATAAATCTCACTTAGACATAACATATACTCCTTTTAATATGCTGTTGAATTTAGTTTCCTAATATTTTGTTGATGATTTTTGCATCAATATTCATTAGGGATATTGGTCTACAGTCTTCTTTTCTTGTAGTATCTTTGATTTCAGCATCAGGTGACCTCACAGAATGAGTATGGAAGTGTTCCAACCTCCTCAAATTTTAGGAAGAGTTGGAGAACCGGTATCAATTCTTTAAATGTTTGGTATGGATCTAGGCTTTTCCGTGTTGTAAGGTTATTATTGATTCAATCGCCTTACTAGTTATAACTCTGTTCAGACTTTTTATTTCTTCATGATTAGTCTTGGTAGATAATAAACATTTCTAAATGTACCCATTTCTTCTAGGTTACCCAATTTTTTGGCATATAATTCCTCAGTTTTCCTGTTTGATCTTATTTATTTCTGTGCCATCACCTGTAAGAACTCCTTTCATTTCTGATTTTTCTTGAGTTTCCTTTTATTCACAGTCTAGCCAAAACTTTTCAAATTCATGAATCTTCAAAGAACCAACTCTTAATGTCATTTTTCTGTTGTTTTTCTATTCTATCATCAATTTCTGCTTCTAATCTTTACTTCCTTCTGCTAAAAATTGGGTTTAATTTGTTCTTCTTTTTCTAGTTCTTGAGTTGTTACTCTCAAACAGAAATTTTTGTTCAATATTTGCATTTATCATCATAACTTTCCTTCTTAGTACTGCTTTTGCTGCAGCCCATAGTTTTATTATATTGTTTTCATTTTCATTTGTCTCAAGGTAATTTCCACTTACCCGTGTTTTCTCCTTTGGCCCACTGATTCATTCAGAAGTGTGCTGTTTAATTTTCACATTTCTGTGAAATTTCCAGTTTTCCTTTTGCTATTGATATCTAGTTTCATTCCACTGTGGTCAGAAAAAGGTATTTGGTATGATTTCAATTCTTCTTAAGTTGGTGAAGAATAGTTCTGTGGCCTAATATGTGATCTATACTGAAGAATGTTCAGGTACACTGGAGAAAAATGTGTATTCGGCTATTGTTGGGTGGAGTGTTCCATATATGTCTATTAGATCCAATTGGTCTATCGTGTTGTTCAAATCCTCTGCTCCCTGTTAACCTTCAGTTTGTTTGACCTATCCCCTTACTGAAAGTGGGGTGTTGAAATCTCCCACTATCATTATGTTCCTGTCTCCCTTCATTTCTGTCAATGTAATGTTTGCTTCACATAGTTGGGTGCTCTATTAGGTGCATACAACTGTTACATTTTTTTTAATATGAAATTTATTGTCAAATTGGTTTCCATACAATACCCAGTGCTCATCCCAACAGGTGCCTTCCTCAATACCATCACCCACCCTTCCCTCCCTCCCACCCCCCATCAACCCTCAGTTTGTTCTCAGTTTTTAAGAGTGTCTTATGTTTTGGCTCCCTCCCTAATTTTTTTTCCTTCCCCTCCCCTATAGTCTTCTGTTAAGTTTCTCAGGATCCACATAAGAGTGAAAACATATGGTATCTGTCTTTCTCTGTATAACTTCTTTCACTTAGCGTAACGCTCTCCAGTTCCATCCACGTTGCTACAAAAGGCCAGATTTAATTCTTTCTCATTGCCAAGTAGTATTCCATTGTGTATATAAACCACAATTTCTTTATCCATTCATCAGTTGATGGACATTTAGGATCTTTCCATCATTTGGCTATTGTTGAAAGTGCTGCTATAAACACTGGAGTACAAGTGCCCCTATGCATCGGCACTCCTGTATCCCTTGGGTAAATTCCTAGCGGTGCTATTGCTGGGTCATAGGATAGGTCTATTTTTAATTTTTTGAGGAAACTCCACACTGTTTTCCAGAGCGGCTGCACCAGTTTGCATTCCCACTAACAGTGCAACAGGGTTCCCGTTTCTCCACATCCTCGCCAGTATCAATACTCTCCTGATTTGTTCATTTTAGCCACTCTGACTGGAGTGAAGTGATGTCTCAGTGTGGTTTGGATTTATATTTCCCTGATGAGGAGCAACGTTCAGCATCTTTTCATGTGCTTGTTGGCCATCTGAATGTCTTCTTTAGAGAAGTGTCTATTCATGTCTTCTGCCCATTTCTTCACTGGATTATTCGTTTTTCGGGCGTGGAGTTTGGTGACTTCTTTATAGATGTTTGGATACTAACCCTTTCTCTGATATGTCATTTGTAACTATCTTTTCCCATTCCGTCAGTTGCCTTTTAGTTTTGTTGTTTCCCTTGCAGTGCAGAAGATTTTTTATCTTGACGAGATCCCAACAGTTCATTTTTGCTTTTATCCCCTGCCTTTGGGGATGTGTCAAGCAAGGAATTGCTGCGGCTGAGGTCAGAGAGGTTTTTTCCTACTTTCTCCACTGGGTTTTGATGGTTTCCTGTCTCACATTCAGGTCCATTATCCACTTTGAGTTTATTTTCGTGAATGGTGTAAGAAAGTGGTCTAGTTTCATCCTTCTGCAGGTTGCTGTTCAGTTCTCCCAGCACCATTTGTTAAAGAGACTGTCTTTTTTCCATTGGATATTCTTTCCTGCTTTGTCAAAGATTAGCTGGCCATACTTTTGTGGGTCCAAATCTGCAGTCTCTATTCTATTCCATTGGTCTATGTGTCTGTTTTTGTGCCAATACCATGCTGTCTTGATGATGACAGCTTTGGAGTAGAGGCTAAAGTCTGGGATTGTGATGCCTCCTGCTTTGGTCTTCTTCTTCAAAACTACTTTGGCTATTCGGGGTCTTTTGTGGTTCCATACAAATTTTAGAACTGCTTATTCTAGCTTCGAGAAGAATGCTGGTGCAATTTTGATTGGGATTGCAATCAATGTGTAGAAAGCTTTGGGTAGTATTGACATTTTAACAATATTTATTTTTCTAATCCATGAGCACGGAATGTTTTTCCATTTCTTTGTATCTTCTTCAATTTCTTTCATAAGCTTTCTATAGTTTTCAGCATACAGATCTTTTACATCTTTGGTTAGGTTTATTCCTGGGTACTTTACGCTTCTTGGTGCAATTGTGAATGGGATCAGTTTCTTTATTTGTCTTTTTGTTGCTTCATTATTAGCGTGTAACAAAGCAACTGATTTCTGTACACTGATTTTATAGACTGCGACTTTGCTGAATGCACGTATCAGTTCTAGCAGACTTTTGGTGGAGTCTATTGGGTTTTCCATGTGTAATATTGTGTCATCTGCAAAAAGTGAAAGCTCGACTCCATCCTTGCCAATTTTGATGCCTTTGATTTCCTTTTGTTGTCTGATCGCTGATGCTAGAACTTCCAACACCATGTTAAACAACAGCAGTGAGAGTGGTCATCCCTGTCGTGTGCCTGATCTCAAGGGGGAAGCTCTCAGTTTTTCCCCATTGAGGATGATATTAGCTGTGGGCTTTTCATAAATGGCTTTTATGATGTTTATGTTCCTTCTATCCCGACTTTCTCGAGGGTTTTTATTCACAAAGGATGCTGAATTTTGTCAAATGCTTTTTCTGCATTGATTGATAGGATCATATGGTTCTTTTCTTTTCTTTTTTTAATGTGATGCATCACACTGATTGATTTGAGAATGTTGAACCAGCCCTGCAGCCCAGGAATGACTCCCACTTGATCATAGTGAATACTTCCTTTTACATGCTCTTGAATTCGATTTGCTAGTATCTTGTTGAGAATATTTGCATCCATATTCATCAGGGATATTGGCCTATAGTTCTCTTTTTTTGCTGGGTCTCTGTCTGGTTTGGGAATCAAAGTAACGCTGGCTTCGTAGAGTGAGTCTGGAAGTTTTCCTTCCCTTTCTATTTTTTGGAACAGCTTGAGAAGGATAGGTGTTATCTCTGCTTTCAATGTCTGGTAGAATTCCCCTGGGAAGCCATCTGGTCCTGGACTCTCATTTCTTGGGAGTTTTTTGATAACTGATTCAATTTCTTTGCTGGTTATGGGTCTGTTCAAGTTTTCTATTTCTTCCTGTTTGAGTTTTGGAAGTGTGTGGGTGCTTAGGAATTTGTCCATTTCTTCCAGGTTGTCCAGTTTGTTGGCATATAATTTTTCATAGTATTCCCTGATAACTGCTTGTATTTCTGAGGGATTGGTTGTAATAATTCCATTTTCATTCATGATTTTATCTATTTGGATCCTCTCCCTTTTCTTTTTGAGAAACCTGGCTAGAGGTTTATCAATTTTATTTTTCCCATAAAAAAACAACTCTTGGTTTCATTGGTCGACTCTCCAGTTTTTTTTAGATTCTAAATTGTTTATTTCTGCTCTGATCTTTACTATTTCTCTTCTTCTGCTAGGTTTGGGGTGTCTTTGCTGTTCTGCTTCTAGTTCCTTTAGGTGTGCTGTCTGATTTTGTATTTGGGATTTTTCTTGTTTCTTGAGATAGGCCTGGATTGCAATGTATTTTCCTCTCAGGACTGCCTTCACTGCGTCCCAAAGCGTTGGATTGTTGTATTTTCATTTTCATTTGTTTCCATATATTTTTTAATTTCTTCTCTAATTGCCTGGTTGACGCATTCATTCTTTAGTAGGGTGTTCTTTAACCTCCATGCTTTTGAAGGTTTTCCAGACTTTTCCTGTGGTTGATTTCAAGCTTCACAGCATTGTGGTCTGAAAGTGTGCATGGTATGATCTCAATTGTTTTATACTCACGTAGGGCTGTTTTGTGCCCCGGTATGTGATCTATCTTGGAGAATGTTCCGTGTGCACTCGAGAAGAAAGTATATTCTGTTGCTTTAGGATGCAGAGTTCTAAACATATCTGCCAAGTCCATCTGATCCACTGCATCATTCAGGGTCCTTGTTGCTTTATTGATCCTGTGACTAGATGCTTGAGCCATTGCTGTAAGTGGAGTATTAAAGTCCCCTGCAATTACCACAGTCTTATCAATTATGCTGCTTATCTTTGTGATTGTTTTATATATTTGGGGCTCCTGTATTTGGCGCATAGACATGTATAATTGTTAGCTCTTCCTGATAGACAGACCCTGTAATTATTATATAATGCCCTTCTTCATCCCTTGTTATACAGCCTTTAATTTAAAGTCTAGTTTGTCTGATGTAAGTATGGCTACTCCAGCTTCCTTTTGACTTCCAGTAGCATGGTAGGTAGTTCTCCATCCCCTCACTTTCAATCTGAAGGTGTCCTCAGCTCTAAAATGAGTCTCTTATAGACAGAAAAATAGATGGGTCTTGTTTTTTTTATCCATCCTGATACCCTATGTCCTTTGGTTGGAGCAATTAGCCCATTTACATTCAGTGTTATTACTGAAAGATATGGGTTTAGAGTCAATGTGATGTCTGTGGGTTTCATGCTTGTAGTGATGTCTCTGGTACTTTGCGGGCCTTGCAACATTTCACTCACAGAATCCCCCTTAGGATCTCTTGTAGGGCTGGTTTAGTGGTGATGAGTTCCTTCAGTTTTTGTTTGTTTGGGAAGACCTTTATCTCTCTTTCTATTCTGAATGACAGACTTGCTGGATAAAGGATTCTCGGCTACATATTTTTTCTGTTCATCACGTTGAAGATTTTCTGCCATTCCTTTCTGGCCTGCCAAGTTTCAGTAGATAGGTCTGCCACTAGTCTTATGGGTCTCCCTCTATATGTTAGAGCGTGTTTATCCCTAGCTGCTTTCAGAATTTTCTCTTTATCCTTGTGTTTTGCCAGTTTCACTATGATATGTCATGCAGAAGATTGATTCAGGTTACGTCTGAAGGGAGTTCTCTGTGCCTCTTGGATTTCAATGCCTTTTTCCTTCCCCAGATCAGGGACCTTCTCAGCTATGATTTGTTCAAGTACACCTTCAGCCTCTTTCTCTCTCTTCTTCTTCTTCTGGAATTCCTATGATACGGATATTGTTCCGTTTGATTTCATCACTTAGTTCTCTAATTCTCCCCTCATACTCCTGGATTTTTTTTATCTCTCTTTTTCTCAGCTTCCTCTTTTTCCATAGTTTTATCTTCTAATTCACCTATTCTCTCCTCTGCCTCTTCAATCTGAGCTGTGGTCGCCTCCATTTTATTTTGCACCTCATTTATAGCATTGTTTAGCTCCTCATGACTATTTCTTAGTCCCTTGATCTCTGTAGCAATAGATTCTCTGCTGTCCTCAATGCGTTTTTCAAGCCCAGCGATTAATTTTATGATTATTATTCTAAATTCTTGTTCCATTATATTGCTTAAATCGGTTTTGATCAATTCGCTAGCTGTTGCTACTTCCTAGAATTTCTTTTGCGGAGAATTCTTCCACTTCATCATTTTGGGTAGTCCCTGTGGTAGCTCCAAACTGCAGGGCACTTCCCCTGTGCTGTCTGGAACAACTTGTGTTGGTGGGTGGGGCCGCAGTCAGACTCAATGTCTGTCCCCAGCCCACTGCTGGGGCCACAGTCAGACTGGTGTGTACCTTATATTCCCCTTTCTCAGGAGCAGGACTCACTGTGGAGTGGTGTGGCCCCTGTCTGGGCCACTTGCACACTGCTAGGCTTGTGGTGCTGCTTTGGTGGGATCTGGTGTATTAGCCAGGGTGGATCCACAAGGTGCATAGGGGCAGGAGCGGCAGGCTTCGCTCCCTTTGCGGTCGTGGTCTCCTGTGGGAGAGGTCCCACAGCACCAGGAGAGGATGACCCATCGGAGGGATAGATCCACAGAAGCACAGTGTTGGGTGTTTGCATGGTGCAAGCAAGTTCAATGACGGGAACTGGTTCCCTTTGGGATCTCAGCTGGGGGATGGGAGAGGGAGATGGTGCTGGCCAGTGCCTTGTTCCCCATTGACCTGAGCTCTGTCTTCCAGGGCTCAACACCTCTCCCTCCCGGGGTCCTCTCGCCCTCCCACTCTCCAAGCAGAGCTGTTGACTTATAATGTTCCAGATGTTAAGTCCCACTGGATGCCAGAACTCATGCAGTCCAGCCCCTCCGCTTTTGCAAGCCAGACTCGGGGGCTCTGCCTTGCCGGGCAGGCTGCCCCTCCACCGCCCTGGCTCACTCCCACCAGTCTGTGTAGCGTGCACCACCTCACCGCCCTTCCTACCCTCTTCCGTGGGCCTCTTGTCTACGCTTGGCTCCGGAGAGTCCATTCTTCTAGTCTTCTGGCGGTTTTCTGGGTTATTTAGGCAGACATGGGTGGAATCTAAGTGATCATCAGGACAAGGTGAGCCCAGCATCCTCCTACACCGCCATCTTCCCTCCTGTTCCAACTGTTACATATCCTAGGAACTGAGCCTTTTATCTTTACATAGTCACCTTCTTGGTCCCTTGTGGCATTTTTTGCCTTAAAGTTTATTTTGTCTGATATAAGTATGGTCACCTCTACTCTCTGTAGGTTGCCATTTGCAATGGAATATCTTTTTCCATCCATTCACTTTCGACCTGTGTATGTCCTTATATCTAAAGTAAACTCTTGTAGACCACTATAGTTGGTCTTTTTTTGTTTTAAGCCATTCAGCCATTCTATGTGGGGAGTTTAATCTGTTTATGTTGAAAATAATTACTGGAGTGCTGACTCCAGTAATGACAGGACTCCAATAATTACTGGCTCAATCAGTTAAGTGTCCAACTCCTGGCTAACAAGGTCATGATTTCATGGTTCCTGAGATCAAGTCCCACATGGGCTCCATGCTGACAGTGCAAAGCCTGCTTGGGATTCTCTCTCCCTCTTTCTCTGCCTTTCCCCTACTCACAACACACACATGAATGTGCAGTCTATCACACTCTCTCTCAAAATAAATAAACACTTAAAAATTAACTAAAGTGAAATAAAATAATTACTGACAGGGAAGGACTTTTTACTGTCACTTTGTTAACTGATTTCCGTATGTCTTATAGGTATTTTATCCCTCTTTCCTCTCTTGCTGCCTTCGTGTTTCATTTTTTTTTTTTACAGAGACATGTTTTGCTTCCTTTATCATTTCTTCTTTTGTGCATCTTCTATAGGCATTTTCTTTACCAGAGAGCTTTATATTTATACATGCTTTCATGTTCTGTCCTTTCCTTTCAACTTGAAGAACTCCCTTTATCCATTCTTGTAAGGCATATCCAGTTGTCATGAACTTCTTCAGCTTTTATTTATCCAGGAAAGTCTTTATTTCTCCCTCATTTCTGAAGGAAAGTTTTGCCACATATAGTATTCTTGTTTGAGAGGTTTTTTTCTTTCAGTACTCTGGCCTGTAATGTTTCTGATAAGAAATCTGCAGACAATTGTACAGGAGCTTCCTTATATATTTTTCCTTGTATATTTTTCTCTTGCTGCTCTCAAGATTGTCTTGAGTTTTCACAGTTTGATTATAATATGTCTCAGTGTGGACCTCTTTAGATTCATCCTAGTTGGAATCTTTTAAGCTTCTTGAATTTGTATGTTCATTTCTTCCCTTGTTCAGGAAGTTTCCTGGCATATGTCTTCAAAGAAGATCTCTGCTCATCTCTCTCTTCTCTTCAGGAACTCTGATGTTGTATAAATTGATCCATTTGACAGTGTCTCATAAGTCCCTAAGACTTTTTTTTTTACTTTTCATTTTTTTTCTTTCCATTCCTCTGATTTCAAATGAACTGTATTCAAGATCACTCATTCTTTCTTCTGCTTTATCAAGTCTGCTATTGATCCCTTCTACTAAATTTTTTTCAATTAAGCTACTTTTTCAGTTCCAGAATTTCTGCTTAGTTTTTTTAGTTTCTACCTCTTTTGTTGATATTTTCATTTTATTTATGCATTATTTTCCTTACTTTATTTACTTGTTTATTTACTTGTTTATTTACTTGTGTTCCCCTGGAGCATATTGAGCCTCTTTAAGCCAATTATTTTGACTTCATTGGTAATTCACAGATCTCTATTTCTTGAGTGTTGGTTTCTGAAGATTTATTTGGTTCTTTTGATTGGGCCACGTTTCCCTGCCTTCATGTGCCTTGTTATTTGCCATATTTTTTTGTTGTGATTTTTGCACTTTACAGAAGCAGCCACCTCCCCAGTGGCTTTGTATGTTGGAAGACTTCCATCAATCAGCCTGGCTAGAGATTCTCAAACGCTTTATAAGGATACATATTCTATGGACTTGTGTGTGTAATTTTCCAATTACAGAGGTTTTCCAGTTTCTTTTTCATGAGGGGTTAGTCTCTTTCACCTTCTGGTGTCTATCTAGAGTACTGAAGATTCTCTAGCACTAGCACATACAGTTGAGCTCTCTTTGGTTCTAAATAGCCCCCAGCATCCAAAGTATGCCAGTTCCCCATCAGCACTCTAAGTGAAGCAAAATATAAACCAACCCCTCCTAGTCCCTCACCCCAAAAAAACCCTGGGATATTGGATACATGTTCCACTACTCTTTCCCTTCCAAAGGACAAGCAGCATATGGGGCTTTTCCTTTTAATTACGAGTTTTACTGGCCTACAGGAAGGGCTGATGGAGCTTAAATGAAACCATTTCTCTGACCCATTTCAATGCAGATGCTCCTGTCTTTGAGCATTCTCATAATGGATATTTGGACTGTATATTGCTAAGTCAGTGTTTCTGTAAGGGAGTGAATTCTAGAGCTGTCTACTCCACCATCTTTTTGAGAAAAGACCAGTTATCTCTGTAATGTCACATTATAACAAACTCAGTGGAAACATACACTACAGCACTCATCAAAAATTTATAGTGAAGACTGGTCTTTGATTTAGAAAAGGTATAACATATTTCAAACACCCACTTCTCTTTCTGAATTTTTTTGCACCTAAAATATACAAAATTATTATACTGTACAGACTATGTTATATACCATCTCACCTCCACCACACTTCATCTCCGACTCCAGTCAGCTATAGTTAATGACTCTGTGCAGGTGTCAACCCACTTTGTGCTAACAGTGCCTCATCTCAATCTTACTCCAAACAGACTTATTACTTCCTGTTCTCGAAGTTTGTTGGATGCATGCAAGGTCAAGAGGTATCACACATATGTAACCTAGAATTTCTGAGAAGGCAAACTTCATGGGGCAACCCTCAATCCTTTTGAAAGAGGGATAGAAACTTTTAGACAAATGGCTTCTCCTTTTAATCCCTCGGATGGGTGATTTAGGGATGTAGTCTCTGGGACTCACCAGAAATAATAGTCACCCTCATAAGTAACCAAGTCAATAATGTATCATTGTATTGGCTTTGGCTTCTTCTTCCCCATTTGACTCTCCTTATTCCCTCACCTCCTCTCCTTGAGACTATTTCCCAAATAAACTAGCTGCTACAAGTACTAGCCTTGAGGGACAGAGGTAGGCGACCCCAGGCTAAGAAGCACATTATGTAAGCAGGGCCTTACTCCATGGGATCTACTTTTCTTTTCTGTTATTGAGTATAGGTGGGTTTCTTCTCTTCCACCTGACTGTATTCCTCTTAAAGGTAAAAATCCTTATTCACTTGTGAAGTCTCATAACATGACCTCATGATTTTTTTAACACATACAGTAATTTCCCATTGGGTTTTTCAGATGGCTCACTATTCCTAATGATTTATAATAAAAGATAATTTTTACAAGCTTGAAAGCTAATAACTTATGCAGAACTTCCTTCAAATTCAAATCCACTTTTATAATATTTGTTGCTCAAGACTAGATGTTTTGACTTGGTCAAACATATTTTCCATAGATAATGCATCTCAGAAGTCCATTCATTGATTGTAAATATATTTTTGAAAGCAATCTTTCTTTTTAGGTGAAAATATGACTGCCAGCAATGTTACACTAAATTATAAATCCCATAAAAAAATAAAAATTAAAACTTTAGATTGATGCTAATCTTGGGTTTCATTTACCAATATTAAAAAAAAATTAAGAAAAGCATTCCCCCTGGATTAAAATAAACATTCCATTATATGATTCCTCCTGCAACACTCAAGCTAAACACATATTTTTCTGGCTTTTTAAATTAGATCATTATAATCAAACAATTTAAAAGATAGCAATATCTAGGGGCACCTGGGTGGCTCAGTGGGTTAAGCATCTGACTCTTGATTTGGATTCAGGTCATGATCTAATGGTTCATGGGATTGAGCCCTGTGTCAGGTTCCATGCTGACAGTGTAGAACCTGCTTGGGCTTCTCTCCCTCTCTCATTGCCCCTCCTCCACTTGAGCAGACTCGCACTCTCTCTCTCTCAAGATAAAATAACCTTTAAAAAAAAACACAAGAGATAACAATTTCTTGCCAAAATACTGATTTTGCCTAAATGGTACTTCAAAAGCTCAGAATATGATAAAGGGACCAACCCAAAAAATAAACAACACAAGCTATGGTGGTCTTCTGTACAAGAGAAATATTGTGTTAGTTCTCAATAATGAACAAGCAATTAAAATAATTCTGAAAATACTTAAAATTTGGACATACAGATAGATATCTTTTTAATTGAGATTTTACTCTAATGAACATTATTATATTCCCCTACTATACTTCTCTAGTGGTTTATATGACATATGCAAATCTTGACACATGAAGCTTGATAATTGGACATTTTGGCAGAGAAGGAAAATGTGACCAGAATATGCTACTTAGGGAAGCATACAATATCCTTTGCTCATCTAACGCAAAACCTTAAATCAAAAACCTTAAACCTTACTATCAAAAACCTTAAATTAGCTAACATCTAGCCCATAGGCACTGTAAACCTGACTGCCAAGATGTCAGCTCACAGTCAGCTGTCTTTTGAGCAGTTGCTCCTCCAAAACCAAGATATTCCAAACATCTTCATTGTACCCTCTTCCCCCATTTGCTGTGAAAGCTCACGTGTGGTATCGTACCCAAACCACTCATGTATGTAGACTCAGCCTCCAACACCACATGCCAGGCACTACTGGGCTTGTAGTGTATGCTGTGCAGAAGACTCAGAACACTAAAACTGGAGGGCACTGAGGGCATCTAATCCAAAATCCTGAGAGGTTAAATGATTTGTACATGGTCAATGGCAAGACTAGATCATGAACTCAAGTTGCCTGACTAACCCACTCTTCTGAGAGGAATGGTTTATTTCCTTCTAATCAAAAGGACTTCAGTAAGTATCCTAGTGCAATGAGCAAACTAACATAAAAGACCACTTATGTCAAGAATGGATGGTCTCTTATCTGAGATGCTTTAAAATAATGTTTAAACAAGTATCTGAAGATGTATTCCTGTAAGAAAAAGATAATCCAGTATCTGCAAATAATTAGGCTAACCTTGATAAATTTCAATGTATAAAATTAATTGAGATCAGATACAGATACAAATTATTCAACATTAACCTCCCTGAATTATTCTGCATATTCTCATTTAATACTCTCACTAAAATACTATCACTAACCATACAAGATTCTACACAGTCCCTAGAATAAAGGTAAAGTAAAACTAACTTGCATATGGACAATTACTATGCCTTCCTTGTGTAAGGCAGAACTGTTGGTATTTCTTAAGGCCAAGAACATACCCTACCTTTAAAGTCCAATTCCAGGAGGTCAATGCCAAGTCCACAGCCCAAAATAGAACAGTTTTCAATCGAGCTCCACCATGGGTCATTTATTCTATAAACACAGCACTGGACTAGATGCTGGAGATAATGGGAGATGAATTTGAAACATATAGGCCATGTACAGGGAACAACTGTGAGCCAACTTTGTATACATGATCATATAATCTTCACCACAGCCCTGGAAAAGGGATGTGATTACCCTGTTTCATGAAGAAGAAAGCAGAAGAGTTAACCAAAGCTACTAGAAGGCAGAGCTTTGGAACACATGCATTCTCACTGAGAATTCTAACCTACCTTTGCGCCTACCACCACATTCCTTTGCATTTCTGCAGGGAGCTGGGGAAACATGAACCTATTCTGGAGTACAGTTTCTCATCTTAGATCCAGATGTGGTATGTCTCCACACTGCATAAGAGCTTCAATTCTACAACAACCCTAAGGAGAAAATGAGTATCTAAATCCACTAAAAACTCCAAAAAGAAACCAGGCCCCAAGTTTAAAGGGTTCATTATAGCCTTTCTGTCTGTAAAACACGGATCCCCACAGCACTGGTATCTCACAGATTGTAGCATAAGAGGTGGGGATTGCTGAACAGGCCTAAAGCACCAGAACAGTGTCTCACACATAAGTGCTCAATTAAAGTTGGCTGCTGCTTTCAAAATCACTACCATTCTTCGGTAACCATATTCCTCAACTTTTTTCCCTCAGAATACAGTTCCAAAGGGGAAAAAAAAAAAGCAATGTAATTCATGTTTACTATAAGGTGGTCTATAAAATTTTTTGACCAAATGTATTCAACTATAAAATTTTAATTCTGAAAAGAATCAAAAAGAACTATAAAACATTATTAGCTTAAATGCTAAATACAAAATAGTTAATGCTACAGCATGAACTACATAAACTCTATGCAAATAGTCAAGGATTCTATGTCAAGACTGCTTTTCAAGGCAGAAAAGTGAAAACAGCCATTAGGATAGTGAGATGATTGTTTTTATTCTTAAAAGTTCCCTTCAGAAACAATCAGCAAAACTAAAAGGCAACCAACAGAATGGGAGAAGGTACTTGCAAATGACATACCAGAGAAAGGCTTAGTATCCAAAATCTATAAAGAACTTATCAAACTCAATACCCAAAAAACATATAATCCAGTGAAGAAATGGTCAAAAGACATGAATAGACACTTCTCTAAAGAAGCCATCCAGATGGCCAACAGGCCCATGAAAAGATGCTCAATGTCATTCCTCATCAGGGCAATACAAATCAAAACCACAATGAGATATCACCTCACACCTGTCAGAATGGGTAATATTAACAACTCAGGCAACAACAGACATTGGCAAGGATGTGGAGAAAGAGGATCTCTTTTGCATTGTTGGTGGGAATGCAAGCTGGTGCAGCCACTCTGGAAAACAGTATGGAGGTTCCTGAAAAAATTAAAAATAGAACTACCCTATGATCTAGCAATTGTACCAATAGGCATTTATCCAAGGGATACAGGTATACTGTTTTGAAGGGGCACATGCACCCCAATGTTTATAGCAGCACTATCAACAATAGCCAAAGTATGGAAAGAGCCCAAATGTCCATCGAATTATGAATGGTTAAAGAAGATGTGGTATATATATACAATGGAGCATTACTTGGCAATCAAAAAGAATGATATCTTGCCATTTGCAACTATGTGAATGGAACTAGAGGGTATTATTCTAAGTGAAATTAGTCAGAGAAAAACAAATATCATATGACTTCACTCATATGAGATAAGACACACCAACAGATGAACATAAGGGAAGCAAAAATTATATAAAAACAGGGAGGGAGACAAAACATAAGAGACCCTCAAATATGGAGAAAAAACAGAGGGTTACTGGAGGGGTTGTGAGAGGGGGGATGGGCTAAATGGGCAGTAAGGAATCTACTCCTGAAATCATTGTTGCACTACATGCTAAATTTGGATGTAAATTAAAAAAACAAAATTAAAAAAAAGTTCCCTTCATATTGCTTTTTAAACTTCTGTAACAACAAATGTGTCCTTTTAGATTATTTCATAATATATTAAATAGGTAGGTGTCTGTTACACCTAACTTAATGGGAGTCTGTAGGAAAATTAAATTTATTCTGAGACTCCTGTGCAATAATAAAGACAATATACCCCCCCAAAGGAATATATAGGCTTGGGCTCTTCTCAAGTCCCTTACAACAAGCCACTGTAAACGATGGTGTGCCAGTAACAAATTATGCTAGACTAAAATGCTTCAATATGGTTTAACATGGAGAAAGTACTGGCTTCAAACATAAAGGAAATCAAAGAAAGAAAAGGATCTGGAGCTTTTTAATTCTGATCATCATCATCTATGTAGCAATGTTTCTCAAAGAGTACAAAGTCCTAGGATCACCTACATTAGACTCACAAGAGATTCTTTTCAAAATGCAGATTCCAACCACCACTACAATCTTCAAACCTACACAATCCGAATCTCCAAGAGAGGCCCACAGTTTGCCTTTCTATGCATACAGATTTTTATGCATACAGATTTTAAGAACTATTGATCCAAAGACATGTTAATCCAGTAAAATAAACACCATTCAAAATTTTCAGTGAAGGAAACATACAGAGCTCTAACTCTAGATAGGTAATTCAATTACATCCTAATTTCTCACCACTATCAGCTCAAACAAGCCAGGTTGTAAGAGCACAAGCACAAGGAGCAGACATCCTGCAAATCTATTGTCTCTTCTTGCCTAACCTGTGAAACTTTTTCTGGAAAATAATTTTGCAAACTTTATCAAAAGTCTTAAAATGCCCATGCCCTTTACCCCCAAAATTTCACTAGTAAGAGTTTTTCCTATGTGAATAATCAAGGATGCAAAAAACATTTTTAGGCAAGAGTGTTTAGGACAGCAGTATTAATATTTATCATCTGCAATTTTTTGAGTATATGCACTGCATCTGGCACTGGTAGGTGCTTTACACACAGTATTTCTAATCCTCACAACTTAGAAGATACTTTTATCCCCCTTTTAGAGATAATAAGACTGAGGCTCAGAGAAGTTATTTACTGGTCCAGGCAGGAATTATTAATCTGCCCAAGATCTGAATCTTGGGCAATCTGAGTAAAAACATTAGGCTCTTCCCACTCCCAGACACACACACAAAAAAATGCTATGTTTAAGCAAAGTATGATATGTCAAGGGGATAGTTCATATCCATTTAAAACCATGCTCTTCAAAATCTTTAATGAAATGGAAAATACTCATGACACAATGTTAAGTGAAAACTGGGTGTGATCCCACTTTAGAATGCAAGGGACACAAGACACAGAAGGGTAGGGACTATATTCACCTTGGTTTTGTCTGCATCCCCAAAGCCTAACACTGTACCTGATATATAGTAGGAACTCAATATCTGTTGTAAAAATAAATTACGTGTGGACATATTTTTTAAAGACCGGAAAATAATTCCCAAAATACTATCAGTGGTTATTGCTAGATTCCCAAAATATTATCAGTGGTTATTGTTAGATTAGGAATGACATTTGGTTTCTCTCTTTTTTTTTTTTACATTTGTTTGTACTTTCGAATATTCTATAAGAAGTTCACATTACTTTCATAATGAGAAAAAAAACTGCAATGGCTAATTTTCAAATCCTAGATTTAAGCATCTTGCTACACAAGAGATGCAATTAAGCTTCACAAAAACTCAATATGCAAACTAACGTCTGGTTTATCTTATTCATTTTAACAGAAAAACTACTTTACAGTTAGAAAGTGAGCATTCACTTTTTATATGCCAGCACCGATTTAATACTGGTAACAACTAAATGCTTTCATCGCCTACAGTTATTAGTAGCTTGGGAGGCAGGAAATGTATTTACAAACGTGTAAATAACATCTACAAAATGTTTCTATTAATGGTTTATGCATTTTGGATACTGCCCTAAATGTTAGTACCACAAGGATTAAAAATCAAATTTGGTGGCTTCTGCAGCAAAACAAGGGTTTCTTGCCAAGGTCATCCCCATGCACAGCAAAAGCCACTATAAGTTAGCATTACAATTGTGCCTCATCCCTGGTAGTTTATTAAGCATTTTACATAAAGGAATATATATGGTCACTGTTATCCCAAGCATTTTTTAAGAACTATATTTAAAATAAACAGAATAAACAAGAATGAGCCAACTGGTATATTTTAATAGCTCATCATTCTGGAAATTTTCAAACAGCAAAACGTGGCACAAATCTGATGATAATTCTACTATCAAACTGCCTCCAAAATGACTTAAATCTTTCTGAACAAATTCCGGAATACTGCAGTAACCAATCTACAAAAACCCAAAAGGAGAGAAACATGAACTACACTGAACCTGTCGATTCCAAAACCAATTTGAGATGGGTGACAAGCAGGAAGGAAAAGGGAAGAGAGAAAGGATATCTTGGGTAATAAAAGGGAAAATGGGCATTTGTACTGTTGTGTAATTATCAATCAAAAAAAGAAAAAAAAACAGTACCTGATATGGAGAAAACAGTGGAGGAAAAAGCTACAATACTTAGTGGCCTTAGGTCCTGTTTGTAAAAGCAGTAGCAGGATGAGAAGAGCTTTCTATGATCAAAGATATTTTGTCTTTGGAATTTATGTTTATTCCTGGATTATGCCAAGAAAGAAACTCTACCTACCTATAATGCCACTAAATAATCTAAATCTCTAGGGATTCTCCATGCAGGCCAGTCTCCAAATACAAGCAAGCCTCTGCTGCTTCAATCACAACTTCGTATTTTGCTACAATTCCCCCTGCTTCATCCGCTGTAGGGAAATAATGGGTTGGATCCATTCTGGTTCCCTTTCTCCTTTACTTAGGTTAGAAAAGCTGGAAAAAAAGTTTTAATTCCAGCATCTCTTGTAGCAAAGAGTGGCCAAAAAAAACCATAGATGGAAGTTTCAGGAGAGAGAATTCTTTGACAAAATCTTAAATAGAAAACAATGTTTATTCTCATTTCCCCTGCACAGACCCCCAGATGCACCTCCAGGCATAGCTATAGCCAGTCTACAACAATGAGGCCAAAAGCCACTTGAGGGGGGGGAGGTGAGGAGAGTAGTCGCTGGGCTCCTTGATGCCCTTGGGACAACTATTGTAGGGCTGAGACCTCTTAGCTCCAGGTTTTGTGTTAGGTGGAGAAAATAAACCTCTGGCTTGTTTAAGCCACTCTGTGTTGAGTTTTCTGTTAGTCAGAGACAAATACATTCCCACCCATTAAAATCATCAATGTGACAAACCTTTCTGTTTTAACTTATCAATGATCAACTTCACCAAAACTCCAGTCTTCACAAAGTTAAGATTTACTGAGAGTCTATGCGTTTACTGGGAGTGTGTCCTCAATGCCCATGAGGGCAGGGACTTAACACCCATCTCCTTTCATCCTTACAGGAACCCTACTAGAGGCAAAGTGCAGACCCCAATATGGGCCACTCTAACAGCAGCTCCTGAGCTCTTTACTGTCAAGCTACACAACCACTGATGTACATTTTCATTGTTTATAAAGTGATCTTAACCTTCAGTTCTGCTCTCTGACTCCACTGCAATTGTCCTAACTTTCTGATTGGAGAAAGACTACACCTAAATATTAAATCTCTCCTTCCCCTAAACAAAAGGGACTTACAGGCAGCTTTGAAAAACCAAGCAAGCAAACAAACAAACAAAGAAACAAAACTGGCAAGCATTTGTTTTCTAAGGTTTTGAAATCTTTATCCATCACAGGGCACAGAGCTGCTGTTGCACTAACACCTACTAAGCACCATGTGCCTGGAACTAGGCTAAGGTTTTCACATGCAGTGTCTCATTCAGTGCCCACAACATTCCCAGAAGACAGGACTACTGCTGCCCCCATTTTACAAGTGAGCAAATAGAACATGTAAGCCCAGACACAGACTTTGAAAGAAGTGTCTTTCCAGATACCAACGAATGACAAATTCAGAGCAACATAAAACTAGAAGGGAGATTGATTTTTCATCTACTCTTTAGTAAAAATTTCAGAAGTGACTGGCTCAGGACCCTTCAAAAAATGAAAAATACTTAAGGCAAGGACAACTAAACAGGGTGTAAAGCCATCTCATCCTGAGCAAAATCTGGAATTTCACACTCATGTCTAATATAATTTTACTCAGTATATACTCAACCACCTTTACAAGAAGCTAATATACTCATCATACTGTGAGCTACCAGGAAGGCCAATAATATTTAGATAGCTATGATTATTCATTTATCATAAGACCATTTTAATTCATTTTCCAGTACACCTGATTTTTATTTTCAATATAAGAATGTTCATTTATGAATTACGGTTTATAATAAATAGAGTTATTATCCATTTATTCAGCACTTCCAGCCCTATAATGTTTTACATACATCTTTTTTCCCTTAATTGTCACAACCACCTCAAGATGCAAGAACTATTAACAACTCCTTTTAGAAAAAGGAGTGAAGGTGATGAATTTTCCCTATTTCCCTATTAGAAGGCAGCACTGAGATTCAAATCCACATAGGGCCCAGAGCCTTGTGCTTTTAACCACTAAACTTCATTAGGTTATTAGATTTGCTCTTGTTGTATTAGCCTTAATCAAGCATTAGCTAGAAAACTATATTCAGCTGAGCTCATATTTATCTTCCCTTTCAGTAGTCCCTAATTTTCACATATTTGTGCTTCGTATTTCTCACACAAAACATCTAAAAAATAAGACCATCTTCACTAAAGATTCATTTCACTTGCTGAATTAAAGAAATAACATTAATGCTGCTCTTACTTTTAATCAATGATGTGTGATAACCTGTTTTAGTGGCTAGTTCTGCTACTCAAGCAAGCAGAAGTAAATGATTCCTATTTTGCCTATCATTGTAAAAATGCAACATGGTTTTTAAAGTCTTTAACAGCAATATCCTAAAAGCCCACCAGATGTCAACCTCAGTTCATGAAAACAGGACATTTCCTACCTTGTAACACTCCATTCTTTCTATAATGAAACACGGGATTTGAAATTTTGAAAATGCCTATGCTTCTAAACTATATGTAGGAATTTTTTTAATTTTTTTGTTTATTATTGAGAGAGAGTACCAGTGAGGGAAGGGCAGAGAGAGAAGGGGACAGAGAGAATCCCAAGTAGGCTCAGTGCCACCAGCACAGAGACTTATGTGGGGCTCAATCTCAGGAACCCAGTCAGGAGATCATGACCTGAGCTGAAATCAAGAGTCAGACGCTTAACCAACTGAGCCACCCAGGCACCTATTGGAATTTTTAATTATATGGCACATGTGTTATGTTTTTCAACATAAAAAGAAAAGTGTAACAGTAAGATGTAAAACAGCCCCAGAGACAGAAAGAGAAAGAAAAGTATAAATATACAAATTCTACATTTGCCTCTCAGGGTCTCTAGAAAACACCAAAACTGTATTTCTGACTCTTCTGACTTTACACCATTCTCCTCCATCTTCCTATGCTATAACTCACATTTCCTTGACTTAAATGAATTAATACTATTATCTCACACAAGTCATGAAATCTAATTTTTGAAAATTAGTAAATAAATTAAAAACAATTTTTCTTTATGATTAAACAGTGCTGTCCATGGCTGACCATTAACTTAAATAAACTTGAAAATAATTCCCATTTATAAAACCATTGACTAATAAAGTTGATAATCTTCATTTACACTGGAACAAAAATGTCAGATACTCTGCATGGCTGTTCCAAAGTAGTTATTAAACCAAATAAAAAAAAAAAAAAAAGAAAAATTACTGATTTTTTCCCTACATTTTCAGCCTGGTGGTTTTTATGTGTATCAATTCTTTTGAGATTCACTGATCATCCAAGAATGGTATTTAATTTCTTTGATCAGTGCCCTACTGCCCATATTTTAACATCACTGAATTTTTGGTCCATTGCGTAGAAGAATTTCTCTACTAATAAAAATGCAACCCATTAAAGATTAACTTGCCCCCAGGACAGTCTCTCTAGAAACAAATTCCAAGCATTATAATCACCAATTTGCACTATGTAGACTTAAAGACAGATCATCTTGTTTATCCTGATTTGAACTGGAATTCTACACATTATTTTAAGGCAATTATGGAAAGAAAAATGGCAAACCAAATTCGCAATAATGAGAAATCCAACCAGACAAATACTAATTTGGAACTTTCCAAATGAAAAGTTTTACACCCAAGAATATCTAACAATATTTGAATACTTGTTGACTTACCAAACTTCCTATCTTGGTGTATATTTTACTTCTACAATATGAAATTGCACTACAGGTCAGAAATTATAACAGGTGCTGGAAATCTTTTGAATCCATGCTGTAATACTTACTATTAATAAAAATAAAAGCAACTAATCTATATTAAGCTCTTATTTACCAACAGTGTGGCAAGTTTTTAGCTTATCAGGCATATCTCTTTTAATTCTCATAGTACCTACCGTAAAAGAAATACTAATTATCAGTGCCATTTAGAGATGAGCAAATTGAGACAAAGGCAAGCCCAGGAACTGTCCCAAGGTCTGTGGGATTCGAATCTAGGTTTGAGTGATTCTACTGCCCACTCTTGCTATAATCATCTGATTTAAAACAAAGAGACACAGGATTATGTTTTGTTCAGAAAACCAGTCTTACTCCTTCAAACACAGTAGTTCTACATAATTTAACACTAGGAAGCATGCATCACAAAATGCCTTGGTACACTGTGCACTAGGTTCTATTGTCAAACGTGTTCAAAATTTACTTTCTGGGAATGCATAATCCACTTCTTGATGATTTCTAGGAAGCTAATCAAAGCGCTATGTTCAAGCATTAAAGAATTGTTTGGGGCTGAAATGTAAATATTTCATTATATACAGATTGTTGAATAAACATTAACTCTTTTAGGACTTTCTATAAAAGAAACTATCTCTGTGAAGCAATTTTAAACCATCTCATGTCAGAATATATCTACAAGGGGATAGCCTTCAAATTTAAGAAATGTATCACCCATATTTCATTTTATTCAAAATGAAAAAATTAATTTATTCAAAAAAGAAACCCACTTCTAGCCAGGGTGGCTCAGTCACTTAAGCGACCAACACTCGATCTTGGCTCAGGTCATGATGCCAGGGTCACAGGATGGAGCCCGGAGTTTGGCTCTGCACAAAGCATGGAGCCTGCTTAAGATTCATTCTTTTTCGCTCTCTCTGCCACTCTCCCCTCCCCTCCCCCCACCCACCCTGCTCTTTCACTCTCTCAAAAAAAAAAAAAAAAAAGAAAGCCACTTCTAAAGCTCAAGTCATACACAAGGGTTTCCTAGAAACTAACATCACTGTCACTACCTGTGTGAACAGGTAAGGAAGATACAGTATTATGATAAGATCCACCTTTCACATCATTCCACACTCGTGTAGGAAACAAACTGGAAACTTGGTCAAAGGATGGGTATGTACTCTATCAGTTTGATCCAAACAATCTCACAATATTTTTACGAATAAACTTAATACTTTGTTTTACAATCAGAAACTAGGAAAAAGAACCAGGGAACAAATGAAGTAAAATGTATTACTGAAATACAACTTTAATTTCCAAATCTACTATAATTTAATTTCTAAATCTGCAATACATTATCCATATTTGAACAGTTTATCACAGAAGTAACTCTCTAGAAAATTATATAATTTAAAGCGGGGACGGGGGAGAGAACAAGAGAGTAAGACACATTAAGCACTAGGGATGTTTATCAATAACAATAAGCAACAAGGGAGATGAGTTTGCAGTTCATCCACAATCGCCAGCCAAACACTCCTGCCCTTTGTTTCTACCCAGTTATTGTCTTGGAAAATATGTTGTTCTCTCTTAAAATAACCTGCTTAATTGTTTTAAAAGCCACTGGGGAGGCTAAAATCTCCAGGAAGGGCTAAAAATCTCCATGTTGTGATGCATTGACTGATAAAGTCAAAGTAGGTTATGCACAAAGCCACAAAAGATAGTTGGAAAGCTCCAATCCTCTAATGATATAAGGGTACTAGCCACTGAATGAACCCATCATACATCCTTAATCAAATTAATGCCTGGTCCTCTACAGAATCACAGTCATTCAAACTACTCTATTTTTCTGGAGAAGGGAAATGACCACATTGGTGGCTTTACAGGTAGGCTAGTAATTAACATTTTTAAGGAAGGTCAAAATGACCTTGGACATGTTAGCATTCACTCTGAGAAACCAACCATCCCATTAAAACTCACTATTTGTTTCCAGTCCGGTATGGTTAAAGCTATTGTGCCTGGGAAAGTCCCAGAGAAACTAGGTAATTAAACACACACACACACACACAAATTGTGTAAGACAGATACTCATAGTACAGGAAGATTTTCATGAACTGAGTGTAACTCAGGATCTGTTTTATAAGCCTGTCAGGAGGTGAACACACGGTGTCCTCCAACCCAGCAGCATTGAGCTGACACAATCCCCACACTCTGGCTGCTTACCCCCATCCAGGCCCCTCTTTACCGCCCCGTGGAGGGTGGAGGGGAGGGAACTCCTATCTTAAATTCTGACACGGGCAGCGTTTCCCAATAGCTAAACAAGGCCCCTCAGCTGGAGGAAGTGGATACTGACAAGAGGAGAAACAGAGAGGGGCTCAGAGGTAGAATTCAAGGCTATCAGCGAGTGGGGATAGAGTCACGCATACTCTGTGCGGTCCTAGTGGGTCCTGATGACACAGCCCGGGTGTCCGGACTAAAGTTGGCATCTCCAAAATATCCAAGAACACAACTCAACTCGGGCGCGCCGGTACAAACTCGGCCTTTGGCTTTTCTGAAGCCGGGTCAAGTTAGCACAAGGCTCCCGGTGCCTGAAGACCGGAGAGGTGTGGAAGGGTGGAGAGTCCCGTGAGGTCTTCACTCCTTGGGTGTCCTGCAGTTCCGCGGGGGAGGGGACCGGGGAACTAAGTCGGCTGTCGCTGGAGTAGGGAGCTGGGCGCGGGACAGGGATGTCCGGGAAGGAGTACGGGCTCCGACGGGGAGTCGGAGAACGCGGGGGATGCCTACCTTGTAACATGGCCTCAAGTTTCTTCCTGTCCACGCGGAAGCGTTCCTCGCTCCACTCAGGACTATGCAAGGGCGCCCCGGCGACCAGGTCGTCCTCGGAACCTGGCATGGGCGAGTCAGTGCTGCGCTCGCTGTTGGAGCCCGGGTCCGACTGAGCCGCCTGATAGCCGGGCTCTCCCTGGGCGGCCATGGTGGGCAAGCGGCGCTCGGGCTCCGGCCGCCGCTCTGCCTGCGCCGCCGCCTCCGCTCGCCGGCCCGGCTCGACTGGCTCCCCGCGCCGCGGCGCTAGCTCGTCCCCCGGCCGCCGCCGACGCCTCCGCCAACGCTGCCGCCACGGAGCCCCCGGCGCATCCCAGCCCCGGGAGCTGCCCGCCACCCCGAGTCCCGGCCCCAATCCCAGGCCAGTGACTGCGCCTCCCCCAGCCAGCAACTCCCGCGCGGAATGAACGCGCCTCGCCGCCCGCGCCTCCATCCGCAGGGCTCCGGCGCCCCCTCCCCGCCCGCCGCCCCTGCCGCCGCGCGCTCATTGGCCCCGCCGGCCCACGGGAAGCCGAGGCGGGCGGGCGCGCGGGCGGGCGCGCGGGCGGGCCGCCCCTGGCGCTCGGACACACTCGCGCGCGCACACTCACCACGTACACACTACCGGTTTTCTGCACTTACTTGCACAAGTCTTGTCCCGCACGCATACTTTAATAGTTCTTCACGCACAGACACTCGTCAGGTTTAAGCACAACACCTTCTGAACGCACACCAAGCACCCTCACGATCCCCTTTTACTTACACTACACCCTGAAACTCACAGCCCCGGTTGGTTCCACGAGTTTGAAACAGGAGGAGGGAGAAAAGAGAAGACAAGCGGAAGAAACAATATCCATGGCTTGCAGACATCACTGTGGTCAATGCTTACACGCAGTTCATTCCTTCACTGAAGTTCAAAACCGGATTACTCCTCTCATCACAGCAAAGTGGCCAGCTGCAAGAGAAGCGGACTAGGGGCTTAGTCTTTATTGTGAGGAAAGGGTTTTTTTGTTTTTTTTTTTTTTGTTTTTTTTTTTTTCCTGAATGAGATGAGTAAGGAGTCATTTTCTATGTGATTCTCAAGAAATGGATTCAGCTGATTTAAAAGGGGCAGTGGGTGGGGGCGGATAAAAGAACCTCAGAGATCGAAATGGTGGTTAGCTGGATCCAATTGGCATCTGGGCAGCCTCATGGACGGAGGGCTTTTCTCTGTTCTCAGTGTCAGTCTCATAGATGAGAACCAGCAAATGACCCTATAATCCTAACTGCCCAGGCCGCCCCACCCACTGTCACCTTCAAACTTGAGACTTGAAGCACCAGAGAAGAAACTTCCTTGCATGACGGATGCCTTTGGGACTCTATTTTGCATTCGCACTGATTTATCCCTGTTTGTTTTCTGACCAAAAGCATGGAATTTTTGTTTAACTCTTTTAGGGGGTGGGGGTTGGATGGGAAGGCAGTTTCTTACTGCGCCACAGAGGGAGAATTACTGGATTACACAAGGGGCAAGGTATACTTCAGGTCAATCGAAACTCATTAGGCTCAGTTGCCTAAGTAACAACAATTGACTATGCTGTGTACTGTGGTGTACTGACAGATGAGGTAACTAAGACTGTGGGAAGTCAAGTGACATGACCAAGGTCACACAGCATCAAATAATGGAGCCAAGAATCAAACCCAGGTCCATGTACCTGACATATAATTTCCACAAAATCCCTACTTTATTAAGCAGAAAACCCTCCTGCTCAGAGTCCCTTGCTGAAGAACTGGCAACAGATATACAGCTTAACTGCTTGATTGACTACCATGCTTTCCTTTTCTGAACTTATTAATTAGTATGCAAAGCACTGACTTAAACACGGAAAGAGGTTATCAAGGAGCCTTCAATCAGGGATGTTTAGCATCTTTTTCTGTCAAGAACTATTTTGGGGGAAACTGGAATGTGCTGGATTTTGTGTTAGGAGGAAAGAAGAGTTAACAAAAACAAACACCATCCCCAGGCTCCTGGAGTTGACATTCCAGGGAGAAAGACTGTTGACCAAAATAAATCATTCAGAAAAATATAAAATTGTACCTATATGAAGCATTACAAATAAGACATTCAAGATATGGGCAAAGCTGTAAAGGAATAATTGGATTCAATCAGAGAGGTCAGTGGAGGCTTCTCAGAGAAAGTGACCCTGGGACTAAACAGAAGTTTGAGAAGAAATTAACTGGGCAAGAAAGAAGAGAGTGGGGCCTTCCCTGCAAATGATTATTTGATCATCCTAACATCCCTGACTGTAGATATTGCAATTATCCTTGTTTTCCAGTTGAGAAAACTGAGGCACGGGAGGTAAAATAATTTACCCAAGTTTAGCCTACTAAGTAAGTTGTAAAATCAGGATTTGAACCCAGGAAGTCTCCCTTAAATATTAGACTTCAGGTGCTGTATGTTTAGCCACTAAACTATATTGGTTCTCAAAAGGATCAGCATAAGCAAAGGTCCTGTGGTTGGAGGAGACAGTGTACATTCCTCCATTGGACGACCTAAAAGAAAATCAGCAAAGCTGGCACAAGAAAACAAGGAATTAGATGGTGCTAGCTGAGGGACAAGAAGAGTAGAATATGTAAGCCCTGTAGTTAAGTTTTGTCTTTATCCTTAGAACAGAAAGAAGCCATGTAGAGGCTTTAAGTAAAGCCTCTTAGATAGCATTTTAAAAAGAAAACATGGCTGGGGCACCTGGGTGGCTCAGTCAGTTGAGCAACTGACTTCGGCTCAGGTCATGATCTCACAGTTCATGAGTTTGAGCCCCGCATAGGGCTCTGTGCTGACAGTTCAGAGCCTGGAGCCTGCTTCAGATTCTGTGTCTCCCTCTCTCTCTGCCCCTCCCCTGCTCATGCTCTGTCTCTCTCTCTGTCAAAAAATAAATAAACATTAAAAAAATTAAAAATAATAAAAAATAAAAATAAAAAGATGACATGGCTACAATATGCAGAGTAGATTGAGGAACAAGGACAGAAGTAGACCAATTAAGAGACTATCTAGGAAGTTTAGATAATAGATATTGGTAGCTTACCTAGTGTGGTGAAGGTGAGAAATCTGAGAGGATTTGAGAAATATTGTGATTGTAAATGTCACCAACTGATTGGTGATTGATTGGGCAAGAGGTGATGGAGAGAAAAATGTCAAGAATGACTGTCAAGTTTTGGCTAACATAATTGGAGAAAGATAGGTACCATTAGCTAAAATAGAAACACTGGAAAGGGATTGACTTCTCTGGAAGAAAGATGAAGTTGAATTGGGCATATTGAATTTGAGGTGCCACTGAGACCCCCAAGAAAATATATCAAGTAAGCAACTGGATATATGGTCCAGAGTTCAGAAAAGAGATCTCGACTGGAGATAAAAACGTTTTATTTGTTTATAGGTTAGTAATTAACCATACGCATGGGTAAAACCGTCTAGGGAAAGAGAAGAATTAGAAAAAGGGAGAACCAAGGAAAGAGCCTTTCACAAATTCTAACATTTGTGATCAAGGATATGACAATGTAATAGAAAAGGAGCTAGAAGGAGTAGTAGTAAGAGGGGAAGGAGAAAATAAAAAATAAAGTTTTATCATGTAAGCCCATGTAAGCCATGATTATCATCATCATCACATCATCATCATAGGTCTGATGTCTGAGTTCCTTATAGAGAAAATGTGTCCTTCCATCATTTTGTCCTGGTGGGCACCCAGATTTTTCTGATACAGGTTAATAAGCTTTTAACTATGCACCTAGAAATTTAAACAAAAATTATTTTGTGATACACTTCAGATGATTATGTATCTAAAGAGTTACTGAGGACCATCATAAAAAGTCAAAATTCTAATGCTGGAATTAAAGGTAGCTGAAAGCTAAAAACATTCTTTTCTCAATTTACAGCTGAGGAGACAGATGCCTGGAGAAATGAGACAAATTGGTTGGAATGCCATATTCCATGACAATAATCTGAAAACCTAGAAAATCATAAATATTGAACCTGAAAAATTACTAGGTCCAGTCCCTTTACCTTGCAGATCAAGAAATTGAGACCCAAAGAAGGAAAAATAAAGTTCTGCAAATATATGCTTAAATTTTATGAAAAACTGATTTTCAGCAAAGCATCATCCATAGAAACCATTCATTTCATCTTAAATTTTTTTCATTCTAACTTATCACTCAAAACTTTTGGCTGAAAACCTACATAGCCATGTTATGGTGAATTATATTTTACAGATTAGTTTGCACTTAAGTGAACATTCTAAAATTATATAAATGTACTTTGATGTCAAGATAAACGAGTAGCAGAGTATTAGATATTCTATTTTAATGCTTTGAGAATTGGTTCTAGGAGAAGCTTATTTGGAATAAACATAAATGATGTAATAAAGGAAGATTTGTATACCATGGATAAAGCCAATGTTTCTTCAGATTAATAATAATGCCTATCACATATTGCATATTTATGATTTGCTGAACACTGTTAACTATCTAATTTGGTTCTCACCACAATCCTATGAGACTGACACAACTATTATCTCCATTATAAATAAGATAATGACTAGGTCCTTGAGAGGATAACATTACTGAAGACCCTCTGTAGGGTATGGTTATGATTCAAAGACAAGGACATCTGACAGAGATGGTGCTTTCTCACCAATCTGGGACTATCTGATTACATGTAGGTAACATAAAATATTAGAAGTGGAAGGAATCTAAGACTCATTGATGCTGGTAGTTTTCACATTTAAAACAATAGAAACCATCTTTCAAATAAACTCGAACACAGAAAGGCCTTACAGAAAACTAATAACAACAGAGTTGTTCGAGCTGAAAAAGGACAGAGGATTCTCACTAGCTCAAACTTTTTCTTCCATAATCTTAGGGTTTTAAAGTCTCAGAAAACTACTGATCTCATTTGCTCTCTGTTAATCTTTTTCCCCCAACACATACACATTTATACCTACGGACAAATGAAGCACATAGATCCAAAGTGACTTGCCCAAGTTCCATGACACAAAGCACAAGTCATGTTCAGGCTTTTATTGCTTTCTCATCAAAAGAGGAGCAGTTTTGTGTTTTCCAGAAATCAAGAGCAGAGAATATCTAGTTGCCAGAAGGCATCTGCGTGTTCTTTTACTATTTCAATAATATAGACTTCTGATAAAAAAAAAAATTGGAAAAGTAAAAATTTTCATGGAGGTTTCAATACCCCAATGCTGAAAAGTAATAGAGAAAACGTGAGTCATTGAAAAGAAAATAGAATGATTTGAATTGGAAGAAAGTTAAGCAGTAGGCAGAAGAATAGAAGGAAATTAACTTCCCCAGGCATTTACCTGAATTCTAACATTGCCCAACACTTCAACACTTAGCTTTGCCTAAGTGGAAAAAAAAAAAAAAAAGAAAAAGAAAAAGTTGATAGTACTATGTTGAAACTGCCACCCATGGAGATATTTCAGCCCCAGCCTCACAACTCCTGCAGTTGTCCAAGTTCCAAGGCACATGTTAATTGTGCTTTTGATCTACAGGATCAATATTTTACCCTGTCATCCAGGATACCTGGACTAACACTCACCTGTCAATTTATTCTCATGACTCCCTGGGATTGAGGAAGATGGAGTGTTTTGCAAAAAAACAACAATATAAGCATGTGCATAACTGTATCTTCCTGCACTTTTTTTTTTTTTTGATGGGCTGAAAGTCTGATGGAAATGTGACTTTTAGCTCCATCCAGAAATGAAGTCTATGAAGCTGTAAAAACATCCAACCTCAGGGATGTGAGAACTGGCTCTGCTTCTAACACTACATTCAGTTACAAAGTAAATTCCACCCATGCCACTTATATGCTAAAGCTCACCATCAAATGAGAAAAGAAACATTCCAGAAATGCAGGCCAATGGAACATTGAAAGTGACCCTTCTTAGGCAGCTAAGAAGGGTTCATAGGCAGGCAAGAAGTGTTCATAGCAGGAAAAGTGTGGGGCATCAAAGGAAGGACCAGGCTGCTAAATCTGCAGAAATGTCAATGGGCAAATACATGGCACATGCTCCACCACAACCTCAACCTCCTCCCATGGCTGACATTACTGGTTGAACACAACCCCGTTCCACTCCAGCTCAGGAAATAACTTCTCAATGAACAGTCTGAAGAGCCAAGACAAATCATTTGGAGTTGGCTCTCAGTATGAAATTTCATTGCCATGTTGGATTCAGTGCTGTGGTTAAGGGATTGGAAGATGGACACAGGCTGTTGATCCCTCTTTCAGGGGAGGTGAGCCTAAGAGCAAAGGAAATAAATATCCTACTCATTATTTGTCAGCTGTTCCCTTAGGGATCCCTATGTTTTGGTACAGCAAAAATTAATGGGAATCACACTGAATCTACTCCACGTTCAGAATGTGGTAGTGAGCTATGACCATGTAGAACTATCAGCATGGACCTGCTCACAGCCCTAAACTGGATTTTCATCTGTAAAAATTAGGACCAGATTGATTTGGATTATGTGAATTTTCAGGTTCCTTCTAACTATAAATTTCCATGACTTAAAGGAAATACTCACTTATTACTCAGTTCAGGAACAAGCAGTTTCCAGTTAGAACAGTGTCTTTCAAGGGTGCCTAGGTGGCTCAGCCAGTTAAGCATCCAACTTCTGCTCAGGTCATGATCTCACGGTCTGTGGGTTTGAGCCCTGCATCAGGCTCTGTGCTCTCAGTTCAGAACCTGGAGCTTGCTTTGGATTCTGTGTCTCCCTCTCTCTCTCTCTGCCCCTCCCCACTCATGCTCTGTCTCTCAAAAAATGAATGTTAAAAAAAAAAGAAAAGATTCTGAATAAATTGTTAAAAAAAAGTTTCTTTCAAAGAAGAATGAATAGAATCAAAGAACTGTAACATTGTCAAATTCAGTGTAGTAGAAATAGTGTCTTATAAAGGTACAGATTAATCAAAGTCAGTGTCACATACAGGTGAACAGACTGTTCACTGAAATCAGATCCCCTGGGTTCCAAGAGAACAGGGACATTTATTACTTTTATGACCTTTATGTTAGTTATCTCTTTTCATGTAACAGATTACTCCAAAATTAACGTTTGAAAACAACAAACATTATCTGTGGATTTCTGTGAGTCAGGAATCCAAGTACAACCTATCCAGATGCCTCTGGCTCCAAATCTTTCACAATACTACAATCAGGTTGTCAGCTGCAGTTGTGGTCTCTTTCAAAGGCTCAATCGAGGGATGATCCACTTCCAAGTCATTCACATGGCTGTTAGCAGGTTCCAGTTCCTCAATGGCTATTGGGTGAAGGACCACAGTTCCTTGCTGACTGCTGGTTAGAGGTCTCCCTCAATTCCTTCCACATGGGCCTCTCCTAGGGCAAAACATAACATGGCAGCTGGCTTCCATCAGAATGAACAAACAAAAAAGCGAAAGGAAGAGAGAGAGTACTCAAGCCAGAATTTTTTTTTTGGGGGGGGGGGGGAGTGGCTAATCTCAGAAGTGACATAACATCACATTTTCCACAGTCTATTCATTAGAGGCAAGTCACTTGGTCCAGCCCACATGTCAGGAAAAAGGATTATACAAGGACATGATTACCAAGAGAGAAGGGTCATTAGTGCTATTTTAGAAGCTGCCTATCCCAACCTGGAACCAACTATTTTAACTCTCTAGACCTCAGTTATTCTTTATTTAAAATGGGCATAAAGTAGCTACATCCAAAGATAGTTGTAAAGATTATGAACATGTTATAAAGCATTTAATCCACTCAGTACATGGGATGTAGTAAGTACTCAATAAATAATGGATATTAGTTTTCATAATTGTTTTGTATATACCTAGAGAAATCGAGACATCACCTTGAAAAAGGAAGACATGTTCATATACGTGAAAAAGATAAATAAAGGAAGATTGAGGTGGGATTAGAAGTGCATTTTCTGAAACTCTTTGAATCCTCCCCCTCCAAAAACACTCCAGACATAACAACTAGTTAGCAAACCCAAAAACCCGCAAAGAATGTATACAAGAAAAATAGATGACTACATATCCCCACAAACCTCAGAATAGAGGCTAATGGGAACAGTATCAGAAAAACTCCAAAACTTCCATCAAGTACTCCTTGGAAAGCAAAAAATCTAATCTGAACCTAGCTAAACCTAAGCAGGAGCCCTGCAGGATCAAATTTGTAGTTCAGGGCATGAGAATGACTGGTGCTGAATTCTCAAAACTAAGAAACCAAAGCTCTCCTCATATACTGAGTAGAAACTCCTGGAAATAGGATCAGATTAAGTAGGACAGAGAAATAGTGACCAAGAGAAAATGTCAGGATATAAGTGAAGAAATAAACAGAAGAGGTAAACCTTAGAAGTATGGGGCCACATATTTCTTATCACTTTGCTAAGGAAATCTACTTGCATTTAAAAATGAGCAACAGAAAATGACACAGGCTAAATTATGGGGAAAAAAAAGAGGTCAAATAATGTAGAAGATATCCCTAGAGATCATGAAATCATGCCAGGAAGACATGCACTCCAACTTAAAATTTCAAAACAAGCAAAAACAAATGTTTTAAATAATAGAAACTATAAAAGAAGAAATAACTCGAATTGAAAAAAAAAAACTTTAATATGAATAGTGAAAGGGGAGATTTAAAAAAGAGGATAAGGAACTCAGGAAAAAAGTAAACATGTTTAAGTAAGAAATTAACATTATGTTAGAAAATACTGAGGTGCAAGCAAACATGGTGGAAAATACCTGAAGAGAAATAGAAAATGGAAGGATAAAAACATTTTAAGGCAAAAAGTAATTTTAAAAATATATTTAAGACATTTGAGAGAAAGTAATAGCGATAGAATATAAGGAAGGGGACTTCTATCTAATAGGAGTTGCTGAAGAAGAAAATCACAGCAATGGGGCAGAACAAACACTAAAAACTTTACTAAGAAAACTTTCATGATATAAAGGATGGCATAAATATACATTTTTTAATATGAAACTTATGGTCAAATTGGTTTCCATACAACACCCAGCGCTGATCCCAATAGGTGCCTTCCTCAATGCCCATTACCCTCCCTCCCATTCCTCCAAACCTCCATCAATCCTCAGTTTATTCTCAGTCTTTAAGAGTATCTTATGGTTTGCCTCCCTCCCTAACTTTTTTTGCCCTTCCCCTGCGCCATGGTCTTCTGTTAAGTTTCTCAGGATCCACATTAAGAGTGAAAACATATGGTATCTGTCTTTCTCTGTATGACTTATTTCACTTAGCATAACACTCTCCAGTTCCATCCACGTTGCTACAAAAGGCCAGATTTAATTCTTTCTCATTGCCAAGTAGTATTCCATTGTGTATATAAACCACAATTTCTTTATCCATTCATCAGTTGATGGACATTTAGGATCTTTCCATCATTTGGCTATTGTTGAAAGTGCTGCTATAAACATTGGGGTACAAGTGCCCCTATGCATCGGCACTCCTGTATCCCTTGGGTAAATTCCTAGCGGTGCTATTGCTGGGTCATAGGATAGGTCTATTTTTAATTTTTTGAGGAAACTCCACACTGTTTTCCAGAGCGGCTGCACCAGTTTGCATTCCCACTAACAGTGCAACAGGGTTCCCGTTTCTCCACATCCTCGCCAGTATCAATACTCTCCTGATTTGTTCATTTTAGCCACTCTGACTGGAGTGAAGTGATGTCTCAGTGTGGTTTGGATTTATATTTCCCTGATGAGGAGCAACGTTCAGCATCTTTTCATGTGCTTGTTGGCCATCTGAATGTCTTCTTTAGAGAAGTGTCTATTCATGTCTTCTGCCCATTTCTTCACTGGATTATTCGTTTTTCGGGCGTGGAGTTTGGTGACTTCTTTATAGATGTTTGGATACTAACCCTTTCTCTGATATGTCATTTGTAACTATCTTTTCCCATTCCGTCAGTTGCCTTTTAGTTTTGTTGTTTCCCTTGCAGTGCAGAAGATTTTTTATCTTGACGAGATCCCAACAGTTCATTTTTGCTTTTATCCCCTGCCTTTGGGGATGTGTCAAGCAAGGAATTGCTGCGGCTGAGGTCAGAGAGGTTTTTTCCTACTTTCTCCACTGGGTTTTGATGGTTTCCTGTCTCACATTCAGGTCCATTATCCACTTTGAGTTTATTTTCGTGAATGGTGTAAGAAAGTGGTCTAGTTTCATCCTTCTGCAGGTTGCTGTTCAGTTCTCCCAGCACCATTTGTTAAAGAGACTGTCTTTTTTCCATTGGATATTCTTTCCTGCTTTGTCAAAGATTAGCTGGCCATACTTTTGTGGGTCCAAATCTGCAGTCTCTATTCTATTCCATTGGTCTATGTGTCTGTTTTTGTGCCAATACCATGCTGTCTTGATGATGACAGCTTTGGAGTAGAGGCTAAAGTCTGGGATTGTGATGCCTCCTGCTTTGGTCTTCTTCTTCAAAACTACTTTGGCTATTCGGGGTCTTTTGTGGTTCCATACAAATTTTAGAACTGCTTATTCTAGCTTCGAGAAGAATGCTGGTGCAATTTTGATTGGGATTGCAATCAATGTGTAGAAAGCTTTGGGTAGTATTGACATTTTAACAATATTTATTTTTCTAATCCATGAGCACGGAATGTTTTTCCATTTCTTTGTATCTTCTTCAATTTCTTTCATAAGCTTTCTATAGTTTTCAGCATACAGATCTTTTACATCTTTGGTTAGGTTTATTCCTGGGTACTTTACGCTTCTTGGTGCAATTGTGAATGGGATCAGTTTCTTTATTTGTCTTTTTGTTGCTTCATTATTAGCGTGTAACAAAGCAACTGATTTCTGTACACTGATTTTATAGACTGCGACTTTGCTGAATGCACGTATCAGTTCTAGCAGACTTTTGGTGGAGTCTATTGGGTTTTCCATGTGTAATATTGTGTCATCTGCAAAAAGTGAAAGCTCGACTCCATCCTTGCCAATTTTGATGCCTTTGATTTCCTTTTGTTGTCTGATCGCTGATGCTAGAACTTCCAACACCATGTTAAACAACAGCAGTGAGAGTGGTCATCCCTGTCGTGTGCCTGATCTCAAGGGGGAAGCTCTCAGTTTTTCCCCATTGAGGATGATATTAGCTGTGGGCTTTTCATAAATGGCTTTTATGATGTTTATGTTCCTTCTATCCCGACTTTCTCGAGGGTTTTTATTCACAAAGGATGCTGAATTTTGTCAAATGCTTTTTCTGCATTGATTGATAGGATCATATGGTTCTTTTCTTTTCTTTTTTTAATGTGATGCATCACACTGATTGATTTGAGAATGTTGAACCAGCCCTGCAGCCCAGGAATGACTCCCACTTGATCATAGTGAATACTTCCTTTTACATGCTCTTGAATTCGATTTGCTAGTATCTTGTTGAGAATATTTGCATCCATATTCATCAGGGATATTGGCCTATAGTTCTCTTTTTTTGCTGGGTCTCTGTCTGGTTTGGGAATCAAAGTAACGCTGGCTTCGTAGAGTGAGTCTGGAAGTTTTCCTTCCCTTTCTATTTTTTGGAACAGCTTGAGAAGGATAGGTGTTATCTCTGCTTTCAATGTCTGGTAGAATTCCCCTGGGAAGCCATCTGGTCCTGGACTCTCATTTCTTGGGAGTTTTTTGATAACTGATTCAATTTCTTTGCTGGTTATGGGTCTGTTCAAGTTTTCTATTTCTTCCTGTTTGAGTTTTGGAAGTGTGTGGGTGCTTAGGAATTTGTCCATTTCTTCCAGGTTGTCCAGTTTGTTGGCATATAATTTTTCATAGTATTCCCTGATAACTGCTTGTATTTCTGAGGGATTGGTTGTAATAATTCCATTTTCATTCATGATTTTATCTATTTGGATCCTCTCCCTTTTCTTTTTGAGAAACCTGGCTAGAGGTTTATCAATTTTATTTTTCCCATAAAAAAACAACTCTTGGTTTCATTGGTCGACTCTCCAGTTTTTTTTAGATTCTAAATTGTTTATTTCTGCTCTGATCTTTACTATTTCTCTTCTTCTGCTAGGTTTGGGGTGTCTTTGCTGTTCTGCTTCTAGTTCCTTTAGGTGTGCTGTCTGATTTTGTATTTGGGATTTTTCTTGTTTCTTGAGATAGGCCTGGATTGCAATGTATTTTCCTCTCAGGACTGCCTTCACTGCGTCCCAAAGCGTTGGATTGTTGTATTTTCATTTTCATTTGTTTCCATATATTTTTTAATTTCTTCTCTAATTGCCTGGTTGACGCATTCATTCTTTAGTAGGGTGTTCTTTAACCTCCATGCTTTTGAAGGTTTTCCAGACTTTTCCTGTGGTTGATTTCAAGCTTCACAGCATTGTGGTCTGAAAGTGTGCATGGTATGATCTCAATTGTTTTATACTCACGTAGGGCTGTTTTGTGCCCCGGTATGTGATCTATCTTGGAGAATGTTCCGTGTGCACTCGAGAAGAAAGTATATTCTGTTGCTTTAGGATGCAGAGTTCTAAACATATCTGCCAAGTCCATCTGATCCACTGCATCATTCAGGGTCCTTGTTGCTTTATTGATCCTGTGACTAGATGCTTGAGCCATTGCTGTAAGTGGAGTATTAAAGTCCCCTGCAATTACCACAGTCTTATCAATTATGCTGCTTATCTTTGTGATTGTTTTATATATTTGGGGCTCCTGTATTTGGCGCATAGACATGTATAATTGTTAGCTCTTCCTGATAGACAGACCCTGTAATTATTATATAATGCCCTTCTTCATCCCTTGTTATACAGCCTTTAATTTAAAGTCTAGTTTGTCTGATGTAAGTATGGCTACTCCAGCTTCCTTTTGACTTCCAGTAGCATGGTAGGTAGTTCTCCATCCCCTCACTTTCAATCTGAAGGTGTCCTCAGCTCTAAAATGAGTCTCTTGTAGACAGAAAAATAGATGGGTCTTGTTTTTTTTATCCATCCTGATACCCTATGTCCTTTGGTTGGAGCAATTAGCCCATTTACATTCAGTGTTATTACTGAAAGATATGGGTTTAGAGTCAATGTGATGTCTGTGGGTTTCATGCTTGTAGTGATGTCTCTGGTACTTTGCGGGCCTTGCAACATTTCACTCACAGAATCCCCCTTAGGATCTCTTGTAGGGCTGGTTTAGTGGTGATGAGTTCCTTCAGTTTTTGTTTGTTTGGGAAGACCTTTATCTCTCTTTCTATTCTGAATGACAGACTTGCTGGATAAAGGATTCTCGGCTACATATTTTTTCTGTTCATCACGTTGAAGATTTTCTGCCATTCCTTTCTGGCCTGCCAAGTTTCAGTAGATAGGTCTGCCACTAGTCTTATGGGTCTCCCTCTATATGTTAGAGCGTGTTTATCCCTAGCTGCTTTCAGAATTTTCTCTTTATCCTTGTGTTTTGCCAGTTTCACTATGATATGTCATGCAGAAGATTGATTCAGGTTACGTCTGAAGGGAGTTCTCTGTGCCTCTTGGATTTCAATGCCTTTTTCCTTCCCCAGATCAGGGACCTTCTCAGCTATGATTTGTTCAAGTACACCTTCAGCCTCTTTCTCTCTCTTCTTCTTCTTCTGGAATTCCTATGATACGGATATTGTTCCGTTTGATTTCATCACTTAGTTCTCTAATTCTCCCCTCATACTCCTGGATTTTTTTTATCTCTCTTTTTCTCAGCTTCCTCTTTTTCCATAGTTTTATCTTCTAATTCACCTATTCTCTCCTCTGCCTCTTCAATCTGAGCTGTGGTCGCCTCCATTTTATTTTGCACCTCATTTATAGCATTGTTTAGCTTCTCATGACTATTTCTTAGTCCCTTGATCTCTGTAGCAATAGATTCTCTGCTGTCCTCAATGCGTTTTTCAAGCCCAGCGATTAATTTTATGATTATTATTCTAAATTCTTGTTCCATTATATTGCTTAAATCGGTTTTGATCAATTCGCTAGCTGTTGCTACTTCCTAGAATTTCTTTTGTGGAGAATTCTTCCACTTCATCATTTTGGGTAGTCCCTGTGGTAGCTCCAAACTGCAGGGCACTTCCCCTGTGCTGTCTGGAACAACTTGTGTTGGTGGGTGGGGCCGCAGTCAGACTCAATGTCTGTCCCCAGCCCACTGCTGGGGCCACAGTCAGGCTGGTGTGTACCTTTTCTTCCTCTTTCCCAGGGGCATGACTCACTGTGGAGTGGTGTGGCCCCTGTCTGGGCTACTTGCACACTGCCAGGCTTGTGGTGCTGCTCTGATGGGATCTGGCCAAGTGCGTATTAGCCGGGGTGGATCCACAAGGTGCACAGGGGTGGGAGGGACAGGCTTAGCTCACTTTGCCATTGGTGGTCCCCTTCGGGAAGTGCCCTGCAGCACCAGGAGGGAGATAGGCCCGTGGGAGGAATGGATCCATGGAAGCACAGCATTGGGTGTTTGCCTGATGCAAGCACGTTCGGTGAGGGGACCCGGTTCCCTTTGGAATTTCAGCTGGGGGATGGAGAGGGAAATGGCACTTGCCAGCGCCTTTGTTCTCCGGCCAAGCTGAGCTCTGTCCTTCCGGGTCTCAATTACTCTCCCTTCCAGCATCCTCTCACCCTCCACGCTCAGGCTGTTGACTTTTAACTTTCCAGATGTTAAGTCCTACTGGCGGTCAGAACTCATGGAGTCCAGCCCCTCCGCTTTTGCAAGTCAAACTTCGGGGGCTCTGCCTTACTGGGTGGGCTACCCCTCCACTGCCCCAGCTCCCTCCTGTCAGTCTGTGTAGCATGCACCATCTCTGCCCTTCTTACCCTCTTCGTGGACCTCCTGTATATGCTTGGCTCCAGAAATTCCATTCTGCTAGTCTTCTGGCGGTTTTCTGGGTTATTTAGGCAGATTTGGGTGGAATCTAAGTGATCAGCAGGATGAGTTGAGCCCAGCATCCTCCTACACCACCATCTTCCCAATCTGTCCTAAATCTACATATTTTAAAGAAATTTCTTGAACCTAGAAAAATCAACCTATAATAGCCAATGCTGAGACACATTCTAGTAAAAGGTATTAGATTTTAAGTAAAAAAAAAAAAAAAAAAAATCCTATGGACTACCAGACAAAAGAACCTATTCATTTATAAGGAATAATAATACAATTGTCATTAGACTGTTCAGCAGCAACACTTTATGCCACAAGACAAAAGTACTCAAGAAGAGAAAAGTTAAGGTATTCCAGAAAAAAAAAATAAGAAAAGTCCCACATCAGGGATTTTATATAGAGCTAAACTTATTTACTAGTATAAAAAGGCTACAGGTAAACTGTTATGAATATACTTAGGAAATATTGCTCCCATGAGCCCTTCTTACGGAATCTTCTAAAGAATCTACTTTAAGCTTTCAGCATACAAAATGATATGGGAGATATCCAACATAAGGACCTAACATTAAATATATATTACCTATAGAGCTAAGTCTAAATGATGGTCATAAAGGAGATAGTATAGTATGTAATGTCTATACATACTGACAATGTAGACACAATACAAACGAAAGAAAGGAGGAAGAATCAGGAGAGTGTATGAAAAATAGAAAAACCAGTTGGTTAAGCATCCAACTTTATCTCAGATCATGATCTATCAATCTGTGAGTTCAAGCCCCATGTCTGGCTCTGTGCTGACAGCTCAGATCCTGGAGCCTGCTTCAAATTCTCTGTCTCCCTCCCTCTCCACCACTCCTCCACTCGTTCTCTCTCTCTCTCTGTCAAAAATAAATAAACATTTAAAAAAAATTTTTTTAAAGGAAAAATAGAAAAACCTGAAGAAAAAGAAAGGGAACACATCACCAACAAGGCCATACACAATCATCACCCTCATGTTTATAGACATTAAGTTAGGGAAGTCATCCTTCTTTAACCGAAATCACTGATAAGAATGTCTATAGGAACTGTTCCAAGAATTTTGCCTGCCAATAGGCCTGTATTATGCACTATGAAAAATAAATTTAGGTATTAAAAATTTTAGAAGGAAGAAATTTCTATGATTTTTCTTAAAATATAGTACAAGGGCATCTGTATTAGAATCACTTGGTGTGCTTATTTTAAAAATGCAAACTTATGGAATTTTTCCCAAACCAATTGAATCTGAATCTCACAGTGAAAGATGAAGGGAGAGTACTTGAAAATCTACATATTAACATGTTTTCCAAAAGGCCCAAAAGTCCTTTGAAAATCACTACTCTGAAGTCTTACTCCAAAAACCAATCTCTATGTCTAGGTATAATCCTTTCCTCTAAAGCCCGGTCTTGCTGGCTGGAGATCAAATTGCAATGGAATACAGTCAGTACCTGCAATATGTCTTTCACTGAAGTAATAAGGTATCCAATTATGTATTCCTTTTTTTAATAAAAAGAAATGAGGGGCACCTGGCTGGCTCAGTCGGTAGAGCCTGTGACTCTTGGTCTAAGGGTTATGAGTCTGAGCCCCACAGTGGATGTAGAGATTACTTACATAAATCTTTAAAAAGAGAGAGAGAGAATTTAAACCTTTTGATGATATTTTTCCTATTGAAAATCACTAGAAAACTCCCAGACCTATCCTTCAATCCATGCTTAAAGACACTGTTCAAAAATCCAAACTACACAAACCCCACATATTTGTAATTGAATTTCTCCTCAAATGTTTCAGTTACTGCCATATTTTAACTCCAGCTAAATTTTACCATCAGTTATACAGCTCAATATTCTCTGATTATAGCACATACTACGTGAAAACAAACGGAGTCTGTATTTAATTTCTACATTAAAATTGCTGTTGTACAGTATAATTTGTATTTTATAAGGCCAAAGGCAAAATGGCTAAAATAACATTCATTCAAAGGGGACATGTGATTAGCTAAGCTGAATATGAAATAGTGTATTATAAGAGCTCAAGGTCAGATATACAAAAGCTTAGCCTATCTTTGGCTACTTCTTTCAATGCCAACAAATTTAATACAGAAATTTCTCAAACAATTTAAAAAACTTGCTCTTCTTGGTAAAGATTTTTATATTTCTGAATTCTTTCTTCTTCCTTTTGGCCCTGATACCACTGTGGTTTTCTTCTAACTCTTTCACCAGTAGAGTATCTCTGACATTTCCACATACAATATCTGATCACAAAGTAAAAAGAAGAATCAATTAAAGCTATTTACCTTTATGTTCACTATCTACTTGATTTATTCTCAAAAAGTCACTCCTCAGTGGAGGCTTTCCTGACCATCCCCAACCCAAAGACAGAATTGACCACTCCTCTAATGTCTTCATGGCACTGCCTACCTGACTGTATCATGGTATCTCTGATAATTCAGTTGCTGCACACTTATCTATCTTCATCTATTAGGTCACAAGTCCCTTAAGTGCAGGGTCTCTTTATCTTCATATCTCCAGCACTTAAAGTTGCACTGAAGGTATTAAATAAAGTAAATGAGTTAATGTTCTACTTTCCAACAAAAATGAATAAAAAATTAAAAAGATAAAATAACCAAGAGTGCTGCTCAAGCACAAAGTAACATAAGATTTCTTTCTTGCCTTATTTTCAAGTTGCTGGCTGTTTTCATGGACTTTAAAAGGAAAGGTACCTCATGGAAGAAATAAAATAACAAGCAGAATAACAAGTAGATAAAAAGGAATAGCCTTTGGTATATGGTGCCTATTAAACTTTTTGGCCATTTACTACTAGCTTGATGTTGTTTTCTAAATATGTATGGTAGAATGCAGTGCTGGGCTAAACCTTGAAATTTTCAAGTCCAAATAATACAAACTTTCCCCTAATTTATTTAAAAATATTAAATTGATATATGAATTTCTTCACTAAGTTTTTCTACCAAAAATGTTTTTAAAATTATTTTGGAAACTACTGCTATGGGTTTATTGACAAATCAATTAGATTTACTTACTAAGCATAGATTAGTGGAGAACTCCATTACCATGAACTTATGTTTACTTAGACAATTTGTCTATTTCATAGTCTTCTTTGCTTGTGGCTGTGAATAATTCATAACCAGAGAAACTGGAATGTCCAGATCTGCTTTAGCACCCTGTGACTACAAAATGGGAATCACATTTACATCCGAGTACTCTCTGTTCTGGATTAACCTATTTTCTCTCAGCTACAAACCTACCTTTTTCTATTCTACTCCAGGAAGCTGGGACCTGGGCTCTGCAAATGCCATTCTCTTTTGAGAGAGCACTTCCTTTTAGGTTCTGTAAATGGAAGCAATAGAGTGAGACAAGAAACCTGAAGGAAGAAGAGATTTTCTCTTTCCCTCGTGCCCCTTGTTCCTGTCATTGCTGCCTCAGCAATATCGTTTTGCCCTAGTATCAAAGTGTAGTTCTAGTTTTGATCTTCTTCCATTACTGCTGGGACCAGCCTTATACTCAGAGATACCACCAGCAAGTGGTGGCATCCCCTCTATAGAGGTCTTATTCCCAGCTTTCAGGGACTCTCCAAGCTTGCAGGTTTTGCTAATCTAACTCTTCCCTATGTTCTCCCAGGCACAGGGAGAAACACTTCCTCACCTGCTAAAGCAGTTTATTTGGACATTATAGACGGGCACATATCAATCTAATAGCACAATCCATTGTGAGTAATGTAATGTCCCAGGTCCCACTTATCCATGTCCACTTTTCACAAAACTGTTTTGAAGATATCTCAGTGCTAATGTCTATGCTAAGTTTATAGTAACTGGATGCGTCCAAAGCCATCAATACTCCTTGACCTTCTGGATCCTATACATAAGTAGGAAATGCCAAAATTTCCAAACAGTGACATGGAAACATGTCTATACCATATACTATTAGGTTTAAAAAACAGCTTTAAGAATCTTTAAGCTTTAAGATATTAATGGCATCATGTTATAAATACATGCTATGGAGAGCTTGAAAAGATGGTGGAGTAGGAGGACACTAATCTCACTCTGCCTAATGTTTGCAACTAGATATCACTCATATCTGAGTAATTAAACCAGAGAGCATTTGGAAGAATGGAACAACTAAGTGTAGAGAAGAAGATGAATGAAAAAGAAAATTGAGGAATATCTGTAGAAATAAGTAAAGAGAAGCACAGAATAAAAAGATGTAAAATATGATACTAAATATTTGAAATGTGGAGGAGAGAGGAGTAAAACGTGAGTTCAAAATAAAGTGATCATCACCTTTATATAGACTGCTATATGCAGAAGATATTATATATAAACCAAATGGTAACCATAAATCAAAAAATAGTAATAGATATGCAAAACATAAAAAGTAAGGAATCCAAGTATATCACTAAAGAAAACTAACAATCCATGAAAGGAAGAGATCATCAGAGAAACAGTACAAAAACAACCACAAAACAAGTAACAAAAATGGATATATATATGTGTATATATATATATATATATATATATATATCTCCATTATTACTTTGAGTGTAAATGTAATAAATGCTCCAATCAAAAGACACTGGATGACAGAACAGATGAAAACACAAGACCTATCCATATGCTGCCTAAAGAAACTCATTTCAAACCTAAAGACATTGTAGATTGAGAGTGAGGGAATGGACAAACATTTATCATGAAAATGGATGTCAAAAGAAAGCCAGGATAGCAATACTTATTTTGGACAAAATAGACTTTATAACAAAGTCTGTAAAAAGAGACACAGAAAGACACTATATAATAATAAAGGGGACAATTCAACAAAAAGATTATGACAATTGTAAATATTAATGCACCAATAATGGAAGCACCCAAATACATAAAATAGTTAATAACAAACAGAAAGGAACTAATTGATAGCAATACAATAATAGTAGGGGACTTTAACACCCCTCTTACATCAATGGACAGATTATCTAGGGGCACCTGAGTGGCTCAGTCAGTTAAGCTTCTGACTTTGGCTCAGGTCAAGGTCTCATGATTCGGTGGGACCAAGCCCCACTTCGGGCTCTGCACTGATAGAGCCTGCTTAGGATTCTCCTCTCTGCCCTACCCCCCCCATACACACACACACACACACACACACTTTCAAAATAAATAAATAAACTTTAAAAAAAATAGACAGATAGTCTAAACAGAAAATCAGCAGGGAAACAACAGCTTTGAATGATACACTGGACCAAATGGACTTAACAGATATATTCAAAATATTCCACCCTAAAACAGCCGAATACACATTCTTTTCAAGTGCATATGGAACCTTCTCCAGAATAAATCACATATTAGGCCACAAAACAAGCCTCAACAAATTCAAAAGAACAAAGTCATACCAGGCATCTTTTCTGACAACAACCCTGTGAAACCAGAAGACAACCACAAGAAAAAATCTGGGAGGACTACAAATACATGCAGGTTAAATAACATGCTACTAAACAATGAATGGGTCAATCAATAAATCAAAGAAGAAATTAAAAAGTACATGGGAAAAAAACAAAACTGAAAATACAACGGTTCAAAATCTTTGGGACACAGCTAAAGCAGTTCTAGGAAGTTTATACCAATAATGGCCTACCTCAAAAGCAAGAAAAATTTCAAATCAACAACCTTACCTTATACCTAAAAGAGCTAGTAAAAGAACAACAAACAAAACCCAAACCAGCAGAAGGCAGTAAATAATAAAGATTTGAGCAGAAATAAATGGTATAGAAACCAAAGAAACAATAGAACATATCAAGGAAACCAGGAGATGGTTCTTTGAGGATATCAACAAAATTGATAAACCTCTATATAGACTCATTAAAAAAAAAAGGATAGAAAGGATTCAAATAAACAAATCACAAATTGAAGAGGAGAAATAACAACCAACACCACAGAAATACAACAACTGTAAGAGAATATTATGAAAAAACATAAGCCAACAAATTGGACAAACTAGAAGAAATGCATACATACCCAGAAACATAACATACCAAAAGTAAAATAGGAGAAAAACAGAAAATTTGAACAGGCCAATTACCAGAAAAGAGATTGAATCAGTAATCAAAAAACTCCCAAGAACCCAAAGTTCAGGACCAGGTGGCTTCATCGGTGAATTCTACCAAACATTTAAAGAATTAAAACCGATTCTTCTCACACTATTCCAAAAAACAGAAGAAGGAAAACTTCCAAATTCATTCCATGAGACTGGTATTACTGTGACATCAAAATGACATAAAGACACCACAAAACAACAGAACTACAGGCCAATATCTCTGATGAACATAGATGCAAAAGCCCTCAACAAAATACTATCAAGCCAAATCCAACAATACATTAAAAAAATCACTCACCACAGTCAAGTGGGATTTATTCCCAGCATGCAAGGGTGGTTCATTATTTAGAAATCAATCAATATAATACACCTCATCTATAAGAGAAAGGATGAAAACCATATGATGATTTCAATAGATGCAGAAAAAGCATTTGACAAAGTACAACATCAATTCATGATAAAAGCCCTCAGCAAAGTAGGTTTAGAAGGAACATACCTCAACATTTTAAAGGCTATATCAAAACCCACAGTGAACATCACACTCAGAGGGGGAAAAACTGAGAACTTTCTCGCTAAGGTCAGGAACAGGAAAAAGATGTCCACTCTCACCACTTTCTTTTTAGGTTTATTTTATTTATTTTGATAGAGACAGAGACAGCACGAGTGGGGGAAGGTTCGAGAGAGAGGAGAGAATCCCAAGCAGACTCTGTGGTGCCAGCACAGAGCCTGACATGGGGCTTAAACTCACTAAACTGTGAGATCCTGACCTGAGCCAAAGCCAGGAGTCAGACACAAAGCCGACTGAACTACCCAGGCATCCCAATTCTCACCACTTTTATTCTACATACTATCGGAAGTCCTAGTCACAGCAATCAGACAATAAAAAGGAATAAAAGGCATCCAAATTGGTAAGGAAGAAATAAAATTTTAACTAGGTAGAGATACCATGATATAGATATATAGAAAACCTTAAAGACTCCCCTGAAAACTACTGGAACTGATAAATGAAATCCTGAAAGTCACAGGATACAAAATCAATGTACAGAAATCTACTGCATTTCTACATATTTATAATGAAGCAGCAGAAGACAAATTAAGAAAACAATCCCATTTACAATTGCACCAAAAATAAGAAAGTTAGGAATAAACCTAACCAAAGAGGTGGTGGGGGAAAAAAACAGTACTCTGAAAACTATAAAAACATGAATGAAAGAATTTGAAGATGACACAAAGAAATGGAAAGACATTCCATGTTCATGGATTTGAAAAACAAATATTGTTAAAATGCCTGTACTAACCAAAGCAATACATACATTTAATACAATCCCTATCAAAATACCAGCAGTATTTTTCATAGAGCTAGAAAAAAAAATCCTAAAATTCATTTGGAACTACAAAAGACCCAAAATAGCCAAAGCAATCTTGAAAAAGGAAAGCAAAGCTGGAGGCATCACAATTTTGGACTTCAAGTTATACTACAGAGGTGTAGTAATCAAAACAGTGTGATATTAGCACAAGAAAAAAAAAGGACACATAAATCAGTAGAACAGAATAGAAAGCCCAGAAATAAACTCACAACTGCATGGCCAATTAATATTTGTTGAAGCATAGAAGAATATCCAATGGAAAAAAGACTGTCTCTTCAAAAAACTGTGTTGGAGAAACTGGTCAGCTACATACAAAAGAATGAATTGGACCACTTTATTATACTATGCACAAAAATAAACTCAAAATGGATTAAAGACCTAAATATGATACCTGAAACCTTAAAAATCCTAGAAAGGAATATAGGAGGTAATGTCTCTGACATAGGCTGTAGTAATATTTTTCTAGATACTTCTCCTAAGGTAAGGTAAATATAAGCAAAATTAAAATATTGAGACTACATCAAAATAAAAAGCTTCTGCACAGCAAAGGAAACAGTCAGCAAAACTAAAAGGCAACCCACTGAATGGGAGAAAATATTTTCAAATGACATATCCAATAAAGGGTTAGTACCCAAAATATGTAAAGAACTTATAAAACTCCAAATCCCAAAATTTAATAATCCAATTAAAAAATGAGCAGAAGACATGAACACACATTTCTCCAAAAAAGACATCCAGGTGGCCAACAGACACATGAAAAGATGTTCATCATCACTTACCTTCAGGGAAATGCAAATCACAGCTACAGTGAGATATCACCTCACCTCCATTAGCTAAAATCAACAACACAAGAAACAACAGGTGTCGGTGAGGATGTGGAGAAAAAGGAAACCTCATGTGTGTTGGTGGGAATGCAAAATGGTGCAGCCACTGTGGAAAACAGTATGGAAGTTCCTCAGAAAGTTAAAAATAGAACTACCTCACAATGCAGCAATTTACTCCCAAAATACAAAAACAGTTATTCAAAGAAATACATGCACCTCTATGTTTATAGCACCACTATTTACAATAGCCAAATTATGGAAGCAGCCCAAGTGTCTATTAACAGATGAATAAATAAAGATGTGAGATATATATATATATATATATATATATATATATATATATATATGATATGGAATATTAGGCCATAATAAAGAATAAAATCTTGCATTAGACAGTATTATTCTAAGTGAAATAAATCCATCAGAGAAAGATAATTACCATATAATTTCACTCGTGTGTAATTTAAGAAATAAAATAAAGGAAGAAAGGGGGAAAAAAGAGAGTGAGAGACAAACCAAGAAAGACTCTTAACTATAGAGGGCAAACTGATGGTTACCAGAGAGCAGGTTGAGGGAATGGGTTAAATAGGTGATGGAGATTAAGGAGTACACACTTGTGATGAACACTGAGTGTAGTATGGAATTGTTGAATCACTGTATTGTGCATCTGAAACTAATATAACACTATATGATAACTATACTGAAATTTTAAAAAGTTTTTTTAAGTTAAATAAAAAATAAATAAATGCTATTTTTTAAATGGTGGGGGAATGAAGGTATAGATGTATATGTATTAAAATTAACCTATAACAGTGATTATCTCTGGGTAAATAAGATTATAGATTAAAAATTGGAGGGTGCTTATTTGTATTTTCTACTTTATCTTCTAAGAAAATACAGAGTATCTGAAATTTTTAACTTTAAACATATACATATACATTTTGTCCCAGATGGTCACTTTTTAAAATCATAATTATTATGCGTCTTCCTAGCAAAGAGAATTAAATTGACTTCAATTTTTCTCTCAAGAAGTTAAAAACAAACAAACAAACAAAACCCTCAAGATATCAATGTCATAATTCAGCTCCAACCAGCTCCCTATCCTGTTTTATAACTTACACAAAGATTAGCTTTAAGTTGGTTAGTATTTAAAGTCCTGAAAATAGTATCCCAAGTGTAGTCAATTTGTTCTGTTAAACATGTGACTACACAATTTCATGGAATTAAATATGTGACACTCACCCTTAGTACTTCAATTTTTTTAAATAAAGAGTTTGGATCTATTCATAAAGCTCATAAAACTGAAAGTAAAAGAAATTGCTTTCTTAAAATCAGCTAAATTCACTTGTCTAAGAATCTGTTTACCCAATGCATGGTTTCTGGTCTGCTTCACCCATTTTTCTGTTTTTGGCATCAGCAGAATTCTTTCTTGTGTACCACATAATTACAACTATTGCTAGCCAGCCAATACATATTATTTATGCCAAGTGAAAATAGATACCCTGGTTTTGTGTCATAAATGTAACAAGGTTTTTTGTTACATTTAAGAAATTTTACCCCAAATTTTCATCTTTTATTTTGTCAGGATGATACTGTTGTTAACCACAAATTTTTAGGTTCTAAAACTTGAGACATTATGTACATTTGAAATTTGTTTTCTATTTGCCTTATAATGGTGAAATTAATATATTTATAAGTATGCCCCTACTTTAAGATAACCTTTTACTTGGAAATTAAAATTGGAGGAGCTGGTTATTCTAATTCAAAAGAGATGCCCACATATCATGAACTTCTTGACAGAGAGAGAGGGTTAGTAGGTCACAAAATTAGAAAAGGGAAAAAACACTTTAAACCTTAAGTTTTAAATGTCTGTAGACAAGTAAAGTTATCTGAAACTATGTCTATGAAAAGGCAATACTGCACGTATTCCATTTAGTACAAAAATAATATATAGCACAAATTTTAGGAACATATATGATAGGAAATCAACATTCATCTGTAGTGGAAATTTGTCCTTCATTTATTAACACATTGATCAAATTCAGTGGCTGCCTTGTTCCATACATCATACAAAATAAATGTATTAAACTATTTAAAGTTCTTTAAATGGTGGTATTAGTGATACCCATGCTTTTTTAGTTCTTAGGCAAAGCTAACACTGGAGTTAGGAGACTGGGGAGCACGGATGGGCCCAGGAGCCAACAGAGTCTACTGTTCCGACATGAGTCATCTTTTGTTTTGATTTGTTTTCCATATCAAATGTCAGAAGAGTATCTCCAAATGTATGGTCTAGTGAGAATCATGGAATTTTTACTGTGCATATGGAATGCTCATACTCAAAAACTCTCCCACTTTCAAATCGTCCAATCTATCTGCAATTTGGCAGCGAGAACTTGTACTCACTGCAAGGAAAAACTTGAAATCACTGAAATAAAAAAAGATGTTATTGATATACCACATTTTCTTTATCCATTCATCCATCGATGGAGTATTACTCTTCAATCAAAAAGAATGAAATCTTGCCATTTGCAACTACGTGGATGGAACTGGAGGGTATTATGCTAAGTGAAATTAGTCAGAGAAAGACAAAAATCATATGACTTCACTCATATGAAGACTTTAAGAGACAAAACAGATGAACATAAGGGAAGGGAAACAAAAATAATATAAAAACAGGGAAGGGGACAAAACAGAAGAGACTCATAAATATGGCGAACAGAGGGTTGCTGGAGGGGTTGTGGGAGGGGGATGGGCTAAATGGGTAAGGGGCATTAAGGAATCTACTCCTGAAATCATTGTTTCACTATATGCTAACCAATTTAGATGTAAATTTTAAAAAAGAAAAAAGAAAATTAAAAAAATAAAAAATGTAAAAAAAAAAAAAGATGTTACTGAGTTTGAAAATGATGAGTTAAAATCTGAGTGATCACTAAAACGGCAATGTCTAGTTCTTAATTAAATGTTATGTGCTTAAGGTCGTTTTAGTGTAATTAATAGAAAATAGTTATTGATAGCTTACAATGTGTCACTCACTATTGTATGTGCTTTATATTTATTACCTGATTTATTTATTGCTCGCAGCAATTTTTTGAAATAGATTCTTATATTATGATCCTCTTATAAATGAGAAAGAAGAAGCAATTTAAGCAACCATACACATCAAAGTTGACCCACTATATAGTGCAGTCAATAATTAGTGTGAGTGCTCTGTTTTTCCAATCCATGTATGCTTTAAGGTTAACTATACATTTTTGACTTGATTCAAGGTTTTTTTCTGCAACTTTAACAGATTTTCTCTGCCAGTTTTTCAATTGATGAGTTTCTATATATAGGCGTATCTTATGTATACCTCTCACATAGTTTGAAAAGTTTACTTCTAAGCAAGTGCAAATATAGCTATTTTCAGGACTGATTTGAGATGAATTTTTTTCCATAAGCTACTTTTTGAGCACATCGTGGATTCTCAAACTAGAATAAAAATATTAAAGTTTAAACACATTTGGGTAACAGAAGCTAGAAGTATGCATAACAGAGAATGACTTAGCTTTTCCTCTTTGTACACCTCAGAAAGCATCTGAAAAGATTTAACCTCCAAAAATTCTCACCTTTGGGCTGAAACCAAGTAGAAAGAACTTCAGTTCCAAAGGAAGCATTCTTTTCTTAAATTTCTGAGTGAATTAGACGAGGCAATTACCTGGAATTTGGATGCATACAAAGCTACATTTTGTGCCCACACGTGCTCTAGTATCTACTTCCTGTTCAGTCAGCAATGATAGTTATTATTCTATAAAATAAGTGTTTGCTTCCCAGGGCTATACATCCTGAGACCACCTCAGACTCTTCCGTGGACTTCGTTTCTTACAGCAAAGAGGAATACAGCGTCTTTTTTCTTTTGGTGCAAGACTTAAGGGGTGGTGGAAATAAGATAGCAGAATATTTCTAACCCAGCCCGATATCTAGTGGCAACTTTATTATGACCTCCATGGAGAGCAATTGATTTTCTGTCAATAATATATTTGGTAATTCCTTGGTTTTAAAATCTCACCAGTTTAATAATAGTTTTTGGCTGTCGGGGAGGAAGAAGGAGAAATACTACAACATAAACCATTAAATGAACACATTGATTGTGAGGCATGACTGGATATCACATACATTAAATTTTGAAAAAAAAATTGAAAAAAGATGTCTTAGAATTGAAGAGATTTGATTATTTGTTGACTTGAATTAAAATAAAATAAAAACCCTCCAAAGAAGAAGTAGAACTAGAATATATAAAGCCCCATTTTATTTCTCTTAAGTTATATCAAAGATGGCAGCCATTGCTGCCACAACTTTTTCCAAGAGAATCTACTTCCACTCCCAGTCACTACTGCACCTCTTATCAAAAGTCATTGGATGATAGATGGGCATTTGACACAACCTGGGCCAATCAGATTTTTGCATCCAGTGAATTTGAAATTGGGACACTGAAAGACTAGGTTAATTAGCTGGGGAAACCAAGTTTCAAAGGACATTAAAATCTGAGTCAGTGTCCAGCTCATGGCCAGAGTGATCAACTACCTATAAGTCAAAATTCTGGGAGAGCAGAGATAACCAGTGTGCAAAGTACAAAAATGCAGACCATGCTGCCTTTGAAAAGGTTTTCACTTTTGTTGCCTGTATGACTCAGTTGTTTTTAATTTGCTGCCCTTTGACAGTTTTAGCCCTAAAATAGTCTTTTTTCTAAAATAACTTGACTCTTTAACAAATGGTGCTGGGAGAACTGGACAGTAACCTGCAGAAGAATGAAACTAGACCACTTTCTTACACCATTCACAAAAATAAACTCAAAGTGGATGAAGGGCCTGAATGTGAGACAGGAAACAATCAAAACCCAGAGGAGAAAGCAGGAAAAAACCTGTCTGACCTCAGCCACAGCAATTTCTTACTTGACACATCTCCAAAAGCAAGGGAATTAAAAGCAAAAATGAACTATTGGGACCTCATCAAGATAAAAAGCTTCTGCACTGCAAAGGAAACAATCAACAAAACTAAAAGGCAACTGATGGAATGGGAAAATATATTTTCAAATGACATATCAGACAAAAGGCTGTATCCAAAATCTATAAAGAACTCACCAAACTCCACACCCGAAAAACAATCCAGTGAAGAAATGGGCAGAAGACATGAATAGACACTTCTCTAAAGAAAACATCCAGATGGCCAACAGGCACATGAAAAGATGCTCAACATCACTCCTCACCAGGGAAATACAAATCAAAACCACACTGAGGTATCACCTCACGTCGGTCAGAGGGGCTAAAATGAACAAATCAGGAGACTATAGATGCTGGCGAGGATGTGGAGAAACAGGAACCCTCTTGCACTGTTAGTGGGAATGCAAACTGGTGCAGCTGCTCTGGAAAACAGTGTGGAGGTTCCTCAAAAAATTAAAAATAGACCTACCCTATGACCCAGCAACAGCACTGCTAGGAATTTACCCAAGGGATACAGGAGTGCCGATGCTTAGGGGCACTTGTACCCCAATGTTTATAGCAGCACTTTCAACAATAGCCAAATGATGGAAAGATCCTAAATGTCCATCAACTGATGAATGGATAAAGAAATTGTGGTTTATATACACAATGGAATACTACGTGGCAATAAGAAAGAATAAAATATGGCCCGTTGTAGCAACGTGGATGGAACTGGAGAGTGTTATGCTAAGTGAACTAAGTCATACAGAGAAAGACAGATACCATATGTTTTCACTCTTATGTGGATCCTGAGAAACTTGACAGAAGACCATGGGGGAGGGGAAGGGGGAAAAAAAGTTGGGGAGGGGAAGGGGGAAAAATAGGGAGGGAGGCAAACCATAAGAGACTCTTAAAGACTGAGAATAAACTGAGGGTTGATGGGGGGTGGGAGGGAGCGGAGGGTGGGTGTTGGGCATTGAGGAGGGCACCTGTTAGGATGAGCACTGGGTGTTGTATGGAAACCAATTTGACGATAAATTTCATATTAAGAAAAATAAAATAAAATAACTTGACTGGACTGGACTTAAAAAAAAAAACAGTACCTTTTTCATTCTCAAGCCATTATTTGTTTCCTTCCTGGCAGCCACAATGTAATATTCGTGCATAAAGATGATATCCTCTACAATATTACCCAGCAAGATCCAAACAACCAAGCCAAGTTTAATGACTTGCCCAAGGTTTTGTCATCTAAGCCAGAACTTGATACTAAGCCAGGTTTCTTTACCACCTAACGAAGTGAAATCTGGTCCAAATCGGGTCCTTTTCTGCTTGCATCTGACCAAAATCTGCATTCACTTGGAAGTAAATATTAACTGTTCCCAAATTATCTTCCAAAACTTTTTTGGTACACATTTCTTGCAGAAATATTATTTTAATGGTGGACAAATTTCAAGATTAGGCCCTATTTCAAGATTTCAACTAATTTCAAGATTCGTTACCTATTGGGGGTCTGAAATCCATTTTGTTTATTAAGAAAATACAATACAATACTGTAGTAGTGGTAATTATTAAACAAAACAGTAAATTGAGTAATAATTCTTTTTATGTATTTGAATGCTTGGTTGGAGGAAGAACAGATTTTATTGGAAGCTTTATGCTGATTTTTAAAAGTAGGTCTGGGCTTTTTGAAAGGCTTTTTAGAGTTTCAGGAAACCAACCGTTCTCCATTATGCTTAGTTACACCTCTGAAGTTAACATTGCCAGAAAACAAACAGACAAACAACTGAACCAAAATGCCCCAAACTGTTATCAGTGGTTGTCTCTTGTAGGTGAGGTTATATGAGACTCTCTTTTGCTCAATACATTTTTATACTCTTCAAACTTTTAAAGCCACCAAGCATTACTTTTACAATCTGAGTAAAAGTGATAAAAATACAAAAATCTTTGAAACTTCCTTTTCCTGGATACTGTTGTTTTATCACAGTCTCCTGTACTTATTGTTTATGATCCAAATCATTTTAAAATTCATGAATAAAAGAGTATGCTTTATTGTACAGAGGTGGAGAGAAAAAAAAGAGCATTAAAGAGCATTTTAACTATGTGAAAGGGTTATCTGAGATGGAAACATCTGAGTTGTAGTTTGGCTGGGGTACCATCATCAGCAGAAAGGAAGGAGGTACTAGTTAAAAAAAAAAGTTTCTCTGCCTGTAAAAGCCTAGAATGCTTTTCTAGAACAGAGGAGTTAAATGAGATTGACCTTCAGGAAGACAAGAGGTAGAATCAGTGTACACAAGACTGGTATTGGCACAAGTGGGAATTTAGAACCAGAGGAAAGCCTATGTAGACAATAGGATCAGCTTTAACTGAAGATGGAAGTAGGAGAGAACGTGGATATGATGACATTCCTCTGCACCTCTCCACCAACACGCCTCATGAAATTACTTCACATAACTTATTTCAATATAAAAAGGGTCATTACAGTCTGAAAAAAAATTGAAGTAAAGAATAAAAACAGTCTTGGGGGAGTAACAACTTAAAAGCACACAAATACCACTAATTACTATTAAAAGCTATAAATATATATAGAATAAATTTGCTATACTGGTGAAAAATTATAATATTGCACTTGATGAAGGAGAAGGGTGGCTACCACAAGAAAATAATAAAAGTAGCTACCATTTTTTTTCAATATTGGTTGTATCTGACATCAAGAAATGAAAAGACTTTATGTGCATTATTACATTTAATTTACTCAAAAGCCCTATGTGTGATAATGCAAACTATGCCATAGTGCAAACTACAGTCCAAGATTCCCCAAATCAGGGCACTGGAGTGGCTCAGTCCATTAACCTTCCAACTTTTCTGATTTTGACTCAGGTCAAGATCCCATGATCTGTGGGATCGAGCCCCACATTGGGCTCTGTGCTGACATCAGGTTGAGAGTCTCTTGCTCCCTCTCTCTCTGCCCCTCACCTCCCCCAAAATAAAAACAAATAAACTTAAAAAAAATTCCCAAAATTACATGGCTAAAATGGCAGTACCAAGGCTGAAAAAAGAGCGTCACTGAACAAGAGACCCTGAGGGCACTATTCAGATATATCCCAATTTGATGTGAGGATGATCAGAATATCATTCAAATAGGAGAAAGCAAAAATTGTGGGGAAGGGAGGATGCAATATCAATTGTAGTGAGAGAGCTAAAAATTAGGTGGGACAATTTCATAGCCTTCAGGAGGGAAAAAGATGGCCATTCTGTCTCATTCAGGCCACTTGAACCCAACTCTACACTTAAATAAGTGCAACTCTGGCTCATCCCCACAAGTGTAGGGAGAGAACACAGGATAACAGTTATCTCTTCTGTGACCAAGAAGGCAAGAATCATACAAAGGGATAACTAAATTCACTATTTTTTTTATTATTAAACAAAATCTTTATTAATCTATTTCTCTGGATACCATATTGGTTTTTCTTTTTTTCTTCATAACCATACTGGTAGAAACAGAGGTCCATATTTGTTGCCTTTCTTTCCTCACCTTACATTTATTCATCTACCAAATGCAATCTGCCTTCAGTGTCCTCCAATGCCACCAAATCTGCTTGTGTCCAGGTCAACATTGACTCCAAATTTTAAAAATCAAATGGAAACTTCTCAAACAGTATCTTACCTAACCTTTCTGACACAAGAACAACTGCATCCTTTTGTTTTTTGTTTTTGTTTTTATTTGTTTGTTTTTTCAACAAGAACATTTTTTACTTGAAGCATACTTAAGTTGGTCTGCTTGTGAAATGAGACCTGACACCATCTCCAACAGAATTGAGGCCCCACAGAACTCTCTGTTTGGAAGACACAGTGTGGACAGGGGCCCAGGTGATCTGGGGGAGGGGACCACCACACTGGAACGGAGGTAAGCTTGACTGAGAAGGGCAGTCCTACCAGAGCACAGGGGAATGGGGCTGGATATAAAGAAGTTAAGCAGCCAGTATCATGCTGAGCTGCTTCCTTCAGGTGGCTCTGTGTTTATGCTGAGGTATGGAGGAGGGAAATGATGCTAGCCAGCTCTCTTGTTCCAAGAGAGACATCTCTGTGAACATTGCCTCCCAGCGACTCTCTCCAAGATGAGTGAATAATTTCCTCACTATGTACCCCAGGTGTTCTGCAGATCACTGTTGCCACTCTGCCCCCAGGTTGTTTGCTTGCCTTCTCTCTGGAAGCAGGGCAGTGCCCTCTGGGCTCTATCCTAGCCAAGCCACTGACCTTTACACTCCAGGCTTTAAGCCCTGCTAGTTGCAAAAACTTACAAAAACCAGCCCCTCTCATTTTCCAAGCCAATGACTGTGGGGAAATGTTCTCTTTGTGTGTTCTCCTGGGTGCTCCTCTCTCTAGCTCTTCTCCACAACCACAGCCCCCTCTTCTCAACAGCACCTACAACCCATCTCTCCCCTAAACCACATCTCTGCACTTTCTACCTTCTTTGATGTGGCCTCTTCTCTCCCTTTAGCTGCAGAGTTTGTTATGTCAGTCTTCAGGCTGATTTCTGAGGTATATAGGATTAATCTGATAGTTATCTAGTTGTGTTTATGGGATGAGATGAGCCTAGCACCCTCTTACTCTGCTGCCATCATTGATGCCTCTAAATTCACTATCTTATCATAACTCTCACAGACATTTAAGAAGAAAGAGAAAGAAAGAAAGAAAGAAAGAGGAAAGAGAAAGATGTCCAGTCAGAAAAATCAAACCACACTAATACTGATTGCCCTAGTCCATGATCAGTGTCTCTATCCTCCATTTTCCTTCTTGTTCTGTGAAGTAAGTTACCAAGGGGCACTTTTTCACAGGGCACAGCTCTCATCACTCTTGGTCCTTCCAGCTCTAAACATATGCCAATTCTGGGACCCCCAACACACTGTAATTTGTAAATAATTTGTGGGAAGTGATGAACACATAGATGTGCTCTGTAGGCTCATTCAGACCACTGCTCCCCAAAACCATGTGATGGGGACAAAGTAACCTAATACCTGAGGCCCATTTCTTCATCAGTGGAATGAAGACATTGGGTTCAGTGATCTCTAAGATACATTAAAAAAAAATAAATGTAAAATAATTGAATAGCTTCTTTATTCACTCACTGTGTATCTCTTGATTGGGACATTCAGTCCATTTACATTTAAAGTAATTATTGATATGTATGTACTGATTGCCATTTTATTACTTGTTTTCTGATTTTTTTTCTAGTTCTTTTCCTCTCTTTTTCTCTTATTCACTTCCTTGTGGTTTGATGCTTTTCTTTAGTGCTATGCTTAAATTCCTTTATTTTTTTTGTGTGTTATAGTTTTTTGATTTGTGGTTACCATTACCATGTTAATATATAACAACATATGCATATAGCAGTCTATATTAAGTTGATGATTGCTTAAGTTTGAATATATTCTAAAAGCACTAATACATTAGTGATTAATCTATTACTATATATTTGCTTTTACCTGCAAAAATTTTCCCTTTCATAATTTTCTTCTAGTTATGGTTTTTTCTTTCCATCCAAAGAATTCCTTTTAACATTTCTTGTAAGAGTGGTTTAATGGGGGATGAACTCCTTTAGTTTTGTTTGTTTGGGAAACAGTTTATCTCTCCTATTCTGAAAGGTATCCTTGCTAGATAAAGTATTCTTGGCTTCAGATTTTTTCCTTTCAGCATTTTGAATATATCATACCACTCCCTTCTGGCCTGTAATGTTTCTGCTGAAGAATTCAACTGATAGCCTTATGGGGTTTCCCTTATATGTAACTGTTTTCTTTTCTCCTACTGCTTTTAAAATTCTCTATCACTACTTTTTACTATTTTGATTATTATGTGCCTTGGTATTGACCTCCTTGGGTTAGTTTTGTTAGGGGCTCTCTGTAATTCCTGGATTTAGATATCTATTTCCTTCCCCAGATTAAGGATATTTTCAGCTATTATTTTTCAAATAAGTTTTCTGCCCCCTTTTCTCTCTATTCTCCTTCTGGAATCCTTATAATGCAAATGCTATTACTTTTGATGATGTTGCTGAGTTCCCTTAACCTAGTCTCAATTTTTACTATTCTTTTTGCTTTTTGCTGTTCAGCTTAATTGCTTTCCATTAGCCTACCAGATCACTGGTTAATTTTTCTTCATTCTCCAATCTGCTATTGATTTCCTCTAGTGTATTTTTTGTTTCAGTTATTGAATTATTCATCTCTGACTGGTTCTTTTCTATATTTTCTATCTCTTTGTTGAAGGTCTCACTGAGATCGTCCACTCTTTTCTGAAGTCCAGTATCCTTATGACCATTACTTTGAATTCTTTATCACACATATTGCTTACCTCTATTTCCCTTAGCTTTTTTGCTGTGACTTTGTCTTGTTCTTTCATTTGGGACATATTCCTCTCTCTCCTCATTTTGTCTGTGTTTGTTACTATGTATTAGGAAGGTCAGCTACATTTCCTGATGTCAAAAGTAGTGACCTAATGAAGTGGTCCTGTGGTACCCTATAGCACAATGCCCCCTGTTCACCAGAGCCAGTTGCTTAAGGCGTGTCTTCTATGTGGATTTCATGCACCTTAACACAGGCACCCTACTGTGCATTAGGTTTGCCTTCAGTTCAGTTATCTGCAATGGCCCACTTTGTCTGCTGTGGGCATGCTGAGCAGGGTTTTGTCCCTGCACTGTTAAGGGGAAGGTTTGAGGCCAACATGGGCTCATAGTTGGATAATGTCATCCATCAGTCTACCTTTCTGTACTCTGTCTGTTGAAGTTGTGTGCACACCAAACTGCAGGGCACTCTCCCTGAATTGCCCCCTGAACAGTTTTCATTTGTTGGCAGAGCCTGCAGCTAGACCAGGTATCTGCTCTCAGTCCATCTACTGGGACTGCAGTTACACCAAACTGCAGGGCATTCTCCCTGTGCTTCCAGCTAAAAGGCTCATGTTCATTGGTGTGTGTGATTATCTCCTCTTCTCCTTAAGGTGGGCATCACTTTGGAGTGGTGCCCGTCCCTGCCAGGGCTGCTTACAAGGTGTGCCAAAGCAGGGACCACCTTGACAGGACACATGCTGAGTCACACAAGTTGGATGGGGTGGGTCCCCAGGGGAACATGGGGTGAATCATGTGGTGTTAGCAAGATAGGCGGGAGAGTGTTCGTGCTAATTCCCAAAAGTGTTCAGCTATCTAGATGAAGGAGGGGAAAAGAAGGCATCCACCAGCACTTTTATTCTTAAGAAGTCTTATAAAAATCCCTGCCCATCCAGCACACGTTCTGAGATTAGTAAATAAATCTCCTTCACTTATACCTTAGATGCTTTTCAGGTTGCTCATTCTATGCTGTGTCTCAGGCAGATTATGCTGGCTCTTTAAAGGCAGAGACTCAATTTCCTATAGTTCTCCCAGAAATAAGTGCACTGATTTTTAAATTATCCAGAGTTAAACACCCTACCCCCACCCGATTTTAAAAACACACAAAGTTAAACCCTAGTTAAATCCTAAATTATATGGAGACTTGTCTTCTCCGTGTGGGTTCCCCATGCCTGAAGTGTCTGATGTGGGGTCTGCTCCTTTCGCTTCTCTGTGCTTGTGGTGTTCCTCCTGTTTATGGTTAGTCTCACCAGGAGTTTGGTTCCTGACCATGTTGCTGCCCTTCTTAGTCTTCTCAATGTGGTCTCCTCTCTACAATTATATGTGGAAGGTCTCTTCTGCCAGGCTTTGGGTCACTTTCAGGGTTAGTTATACAAGTGTAGCTGCTATCTCAATGTGCTCAAGGGACAAGGTGAGCTCAGGATCCTCCTACTCCACCATCTTGACCAGAGTCCTTGTATATGCTGCTTACAGGGGACTCAGTTAAGAGCTAAAGACACATGCAGATTGAAAGTGAAAGGATGGAAAAATATGTACCATGCAAATGGAAGTGAAAATAAAGCTGGATAGCAGTACTCATATTGGTCAAAATAGACTTTAAAACAAAGACTGTAGCAAGAGACAAAGAAGTACACTGTGTAATGATAAAGGGAACAGTCCAACAAGAGGATGTAACAATTGTAAATATCTATTCACTCAACATGAGAGCACCTAAAGACATAAAAAATATTAACATAAATAAAAGGTGAAATTGACAAAAATACAGTAATAATAGTGGACTTAAACACCCCACTTACATCAATGGATACATCGTCCAGACAGGAAATCAACAAGGAAACAGCAGCTTTAAACAACACATTAGACCAGATGAACCTGACAAATATATAAAGAACATTCCATCCAAAAACTAATACATATTCTTTTCAAGAGCATATAGAATATTCTCCAGGATAGATCACATTTTAGGCCACAAAAAAGTCTCAATAAATTCAAGATGACTAAAATCATATCATGCATCTTTTCCTACCACAACAGTATGAAACTAAAAATCAATTACAGGGAAAATAATTTGGAAAGAACACAAATACATGATGGCTAAATAACATGCTATGAAACAACGAATGGATTAACAAAAAAATCAAAGAGAAAATCAAACAATACATGGAAACAAATGAAAATGAAAACACACTGGCTCAAAATTTGGGGGATGGAGCAAAGCAGTTTTAAGAGGGAAGTTCATAGCAATACAGGCCTATCTCATGAAACAAGAAAAAACATCAAATAAACAACCTAAACTTATACCTAAAGATGCTTAAGAAAATAACAAAGCCTAAATCCAGTAGAAGGAAGATTAGATTAAAGGTTATAGCATAAGGATATGAAATAGAGACTATAAAACAATTAAAAAGATCAGTGAAACCAGAAACTGGTTTCTTGAAAAGAGAAACAAAATTGATAAACCTTTAGCTAGACTCATGAAGAAAAAAGGAAAGGACTGAAATAAAATTGGAAATAAAGGAAGAGAACTAACAACCAACCCACAGAAATACAAAGAGATCATAAAAATTACATGCCAACAAGTTGGACAACCTAGAAGAAATGGACAAATTCCTAGAAACATATAATCATCCTAAACTGAATCAGGAACCAATAGAAAATTTGAACAGATTGATCACCAGCAAAGAAATTGAATAAGTAATCAAAAAACTCCCAAAAAACAAAAGTCCAGGACAAGATGGCTTCACAGACAAATTTACAAACATTTAAAGAGGAATTAATACCTATTCTTCTCAAACTACTCCATAAAATAGAACAAGAAGGAAAGTTTCCAAATTCATTCTACAAGACCAGGATAGCCCTATTACCAAAACCAGACAAAGACACCAGAGAAAAATAAAACTATAATATTTCTGATGAACATAGATGCAAAAAACCTCAATAAAATATTAGCAAATAAATTCAACTATACATTTTAAAAAAATCATTCACCACAATCAAGTGGAATTTATTCCTGGAATTAGATACATCACATTAATTAATTAAAAAATTAATTAATTTAAAAAAGGATAAAAACCACATGGTCATTTCAAAAGGTACAAAAAAAGGCATTTGGCAAAGTACATCTATTCATGATGAAAAGTCCCCAAAGTAGGCTTAGAGGGAACACACCTTAACAGAATAAAGGCCGTATAAAAACCCTATGGCTAATATCATAGTCAATGGTGAAAACTGAGAGCCTTTACTTTAACATCAGGAACAAGACAAGGATATCCACTCTTACCACTTTATTCAACATGGTACTAGAAACCCTAGCTGCAGCAATCAGACAAGAAAAAGGCATCCAAATTGGTAAAGAAAAAGTAACACTTTCACTATGCAGATGACATGATACTATATATAGAAAAGCTTAAAGGCTCCCCCCAAATACTACAAGAACTGATAAATGAATTCCAGAAAGTTACAGATACAAAATTAATATACATAAGTCTATTGAATTTCCATACACTAATAATGAAGCAGCAGAAAGAGAAATTAAGAAAACAATCATATTTACAATTGCATCAAAAATAATAAAATACCAAGATTTAAACTTTACCAAGGAGGTAAGAGATCTATATGCTAAAAACTATGAAAAATGATGAAAGAAATTGAGAATGACACAAATAAAAAATATTTTATGTTCATGAATTAGAAAAACGAATATTCTTAAAATGTCTGTGTGATGAAAAGTAATCCACAAATTTAATGCAATCCCCATCAGAATACAAAGAGCAACTTTCACAGAACTAGAACAAATAATCCTAAAATTTGTATGGAACCACAAAAGACACCAAATAGCCAAAGCAATCTTGTGAAAAAAGAACAAAGCTGGAGGTATCACAATCCCAAATTTCAGGATATACTACAAAAGTACAGTAATGAGAGAATTATGGTACTGGCACTAAAATAGACACATAGATCAACAGAAAAGAACAGAGATTCCAGAAATAAACCTGTGTTTATATGGTCAATTAATCTATGACAAAGGAAGCAAGAATATGCAGTGGGAAAAAGTCTTCTCAACAAATGGTTTGGAGATAACTGAAGAGCTACTTATAAAAGAATGAAATTGGACAACTTTGTTACACTATACACTAAAATAAACTCAAAATAGATTAAGGACCTAAATGTGAGATATGAAGTCATAAAACTCTTAGAGAAAAAAACATAGGCGGTATTCTCTTGATATCAGCCATAGAAACATTTTTCTAGATATATCTCTTCAGGCAAGGGCAAAAATAAACTACTAAGACTATGCCAAAATAAAAAGCTTTTGCACAGTGAAGGAAACCAACAAAATGAAAAAGCAACCTACTGAATGAGAGAAGATATTTGCAAATGATATATCCAATAAGGGGTTAATATCCAAACTATATAAGGAACTTATACAACTTAACACCAAAAAATCCCAAATAATCCAATCTAAAAATGGGGAGAGGACCTGAATAGACATTTTTCCAAAGAAGACATACAGATGGTCAATAGACACATGAAAAGATATTCAACATCACTAATCATCAGGGAAATGCAATTCAAAACTACAATGAGGTATCATCATTTTACACCTGCCAGAATGGCTAGAATAAAAACAAGAAATAAGTATTGGTGAGGATGTGAAGAAAAAGGAACCCTCAAGCACTGTTGTGGAAATATAAATTAGTGCAGCCCCTATGGAGAACAGCTTGGAGATTTCTCAAAAAATTAAAAATAGAAACACCACATGATCTTGCTTGCAGCAATCTTACTCAACACGTCTCTGGAGGCAAGGGAAACAAAAGCAAAAATGAACTACTGGGACCTCATCAAAATAAAAAGCTTCTGCACAAGCGAAGGAAACAATCAGTAAAATTAAAAAGCAACCGACAGAATGGAAGAAAATATTTGCAAATGACATATCAGATAAAGGGTTAGTATCCAAAATCTATAAAGAACTTACCAAACTCAACACCCAAAAAACAAATAATCCAGTGAAGAAATGGGCAAAAGACATGAATAGACACTTCTCCAAGGAAGCCATCCAGATGGCCAACTGACACATGAAAAAATGCTCAACATCACTCATCATCAGGGAAATACAAATCAAAACCACAATGAGAGACCACCTTACACCTGTCAAAATGGCTAACATTAACAACTCAGGCAACAACAGATGTTGGCGAGGATGCGGAGAAAGAGGATCTCTTTTGCATTGTTGGTGGGAATGCAAGGTGGTACAGCCACTCTGGAAAACAGTATGGAGGTTCCTCAAAAAACTAAAAATAGTTTTAGTTGCTATGACCCAGCAATTGCACTACTAGGCATTTATCCACGGGATACAGGTGTGCTGTTATGAAGGGACACATGCACCCCCATGTTTATAGCAGCACTATCAACAATAGCCAAAGTATGGAATAAGCCCAAATGTCCATCGATGGATGAATGGATAAAGAAGATGTGGTATATATATATATATATATATATATATATACACATATATATACATATATATACACATATACACAATATATATTGTATACAATATATACAATGGAGTATTACTTGGCAATCAAAAAGAATGCAATCTTGCCATTTGCAACTATGTGGATGGAACTGGAAGGTATTATGCTAAGTGAAATTAGTCAATCAGAGAAAGACAAAAATCATATGACTTCACACATATGAGGACTTTAAGAGACAAAATGATGAACATAAAGGGAAGGGAAACAAAAATAATATAAAAACCATGAGGGGGACAAAACAGAAGAGACTCATAAATATGGAGAACAAACTGAGGGTTACTGGAGGGGTTGTGGGAGGGGGGACAGGCTAAATGGGTAAGGGGCATTAAGGAATCTACTCCTAAAAATCATTGTTTCACTATATGCTAACTAATTTTGATGTAAATTTAAAAAAATAAAATTACAAAAAAAGAAATACCACATGATCCAGTAATTATGCTACTGGATATTTACCCAAAGAAAATGAAAACACTAATTCAAAAAGATACATGCATCCCTACGTTTATTGCAGCATTATTTACTAGAGCCAAGATACAGAAGCAATCAAAGTGTCCATTTGTAGATGAATGGGTAAAGAAGATACACACACACACACACACACACACACACAGGAATATTACTCAGTCATAAAAAAAGAATAAGATCTTGCCATTTGCGACAATGCGGATGGACCTAGAGGACATATGCTAAGTGAAATAAGCCAGACAGAGAAAGACAAACGCCATATGATTTCACTCATACGTGGAATTTAAGAAACAAAACAAATGAACAAAAAGAAAAAGAGATGAACAAAAAAACAAGACTCTTAAATACAGAGAAAAAATACAGGGGAGTTGGGCAGGAAGATGAGTGAAGTGGATAAAGGGGATTAAGAGGTACTTAACAAACTTCCAGTTACAAAAGAAATAAGTCATGGAAATGAAAAGTATAGCATAGGATTCGGATTCTGTGTCTCCCTCTCTCTCTGCCCCTCCTCTGCTTGCACTCTGTCTCTCTCTCTCTCCCTCTCTCCCTCCTTCTCTCTCTCTCTCAGAAATAAACATTAAAAAAATTATTTAAGTATAGAATAGGAAATGTAGTCAACAACATTGTAATAATGCTGTTGATGACAGATGGTGACTACCTTCATTTGGTGAGCACTGCATAATGTACAGAATTGTTGAATCATGTCATACATTATTATGCTTTAACATAACATTGTATGTCAATTATACTTCAAAATACATACATACATACATACATACATACATAAGGTTACCAGGGCTTAAGAGAATAAGGTGTTATAGCTTAATGATTACAGAATTCTGTTTGGAGTGATGAAAAGTTTTGGAAATAAATAGTGGTGAAAATTAATACCATTAAATTGTACATTTAATAATGGTACAAAAAAGTTGATAAAAGCAATTATAAAGGTAAGTGGAATAAGTAGTCAATATATTCTTTCAGACGTTTACTGTGATGAGATAGTATTCATTCTCTCCCTCTCTCTCTCTCTCTTCTCTCACACACACATCAAGTTGAAGATACTGTCGATTTTAATATGCACAATTTCTTTCCGTACCAATAATCAGGGAAAAGATGCTGTCAACTAAACCATGATACTCCATTGATTGGAAGATGCATCTCAGTTTCAGAGATGTTAAACTGCAAAACAAATGGGTCTTGAAAACAATGAAATGTAGTGCATATGTGTATATGTGTGCACGTGTGCGTGTATGTGAATGTTTGAGTTCTTTTAAATTTTTTTTAATGTTTATTTTTGAGAGAGAAAGAGGCAGAGTGTGAGTGGGTGAGGGGCAGAGAGAGAGGGGGAGACACAGAATCTGAAGCAGGCTTCAGGCTCTAGGCTGTCAGCACAGACCTGAACTCATGGACCACAAGATTGTGACCTGAGCCGAAGTCAGTTGCCCGACCACCTGAGCCACCCAGGCACCCCTTAGAATGTTTGAGTTCTTGGGAGACTCTCACTTCCTGCATTATTGGCATTTTCTATGACATACCTATATAGCACTATCACGTGGCACTAGGTTCATTTTCATTTATCCCTATTACACATCCCACTTTCCATCAATGGCTCTTAACACCTTCACTCCAGGCTCCCTGAAGTCTCAAGCTCTCCTTGGTTCTCAAATGTCTCCAAAACTTCTTAGAAATAATCCTGATTCCAAGCATGATAATTTTGACTTTTATAGCTCCCTTGTCCTTTGAAAATAATTCAGTCCTATATCTCATTCTCATTCTCTTGCTAACTGACTGAAATAAAATTTATGAGTAATTATAGCTAGTGTTTTCGTGGTCGGCAATAAATTTTTTTTGTTAGATTTTCACCTTCACATAGGCTTTCTTACCAAACAAATAAACAACAAACAAACAAAAGAGTGTGCATTTATTGAAGAACAAAAAGAACTGTATATAAAGAAGTGTTTTGTTCCCTTCAAATCATACTTGTTAATACTGTTTATTGCCTTAAATATGTAAATCTGGGTGGCCCAGGGGCTACCAAAAGTCTAAAAAGAAACTTCACTTTCCTTTGTGTCCTACAGGAATGCAGAGACAAATTCTCAGAAATAAAGTAAATGTAAGCGGCTACTTTGACCCCCCAGACTTGCACTTTGGGGTTATCCTCCTCTTTTTCCTCCCCTTCTCCATCATCATCATCATCATCATCATCATCCTTTTACTTTCATCTTTGATTTGGCTCCTAAAAATAAAACCTCAGTATGAAAGTAATTTTTTTCCAGGATCCATATAGGAACCTGGTGCTTACACTTTGAATACTAATCTTATTTCAGGTTGTACCCAAATTTTGGACCCTTATATACTTATCTTTATTTCTACATTATTTTGTTATAGTAAATATAATTTTAAAAGGCACTTTATGCTTTCTTTAAATAGAGGTGGCATTCATTAGTCTGCCTTTTACACTTTTTAGCACTTTTCCCATCTAAGAAGCCCTTTTGGGAACAAAAGTTGATAATATTTCTCTGGTGGGCAATGCATCCATATGTATCAAAAACCTTAATATTATGCAGGAGATTTAAACCCAGAAATTTCACATCTAAGAACTTATTTTAAGGAGAAAATTTACCATAAGTACAAAAAGTAATTTTTAAAGATATTCATTAAGTGCATCTCATAATTCAATCAGTATGAATTTGGTTAGATAAATGCCAGTGAATAGATTATTCAAGCAATGGACTATCAGGTGGCCATTTTATGTTCAGGAATATTATCTACACATGGATGTTTGTAATAAATTGCTAACCACAAAACACAAGCTACAAAATAAAATGTCCACTATTTACCATTTTCACATGGCATGAGGATTAAAATAAAATATGGGTAGGTTTTCCAGCTTCACAGAGCCTCAGTTTCGTCATGTCATTTATAAATAATAATACTTATCTCTTAATGTTTTTGTAAAGATTCATTTAAATAATGTAAGCAGAGGCCTAAGGACATGGCTCCATACATAATAAGCATTCCATAAATGGTTTTCCACATTGAATATGTGACATGTGGGATTTTTGATTATAGGTAACAGAGGTAAATTTTGGCTAACTCAAACAATGGCAAATTCATTAAAAATAATATGGAAAAGTTGGAGAACCAGTCTTGGAAATAGGCAAAAACCAATTCAGCCTCAGGGGCTAGAAAGCAGGAATTATAGGATCACTCTTGTAGTGCAACAATCTGGTAGGGATGTTGGTACCCAGATAAGAGAATGCCAACCCCTTCCTCAATCACCAGTTTCACACACTCAAAAGTTAAAGTCCCAGCAGAGGGCTTCCATGGGCTGAGCTGATGCCACTGCCTACCTTCTGGCCACAGAAGGCATGGAAGGAAAAATCTGGGTCTTTGGGGCACAGCCAACTAGATTTTCCCTTTCAACAAGATTATATACAAAATGGTAGTAGGTCAACTCTCCTGAAACAGAGTTCTGTTGAAGGTGGATGCTGCTGAGTGCCATAGAATGATAGATGCTCATCTATCATATAAACACAAGGCAATTTTGAAATGGGAAAAACATAAATCAAGAATTTATTAAAAAAAAAACTCTTTCACATACATGTGACCATCATAAAACCCTGTGAGAAAAGCAGAAAAACAAATATTTTCATTTTACAAAGAGGAACCAAGGCTTAGGGAAGATAAAGGACCAACCCAAGGACACTACACTTAGTTTATGCAGAGCTGAAACAGACTCCTGAATCATAGTCCAAGGCTCTTCTGTAGGTACCCACTGGAAACTGTGAAACATCTCCCAGCCTTCTCAACCCTAAACTTCAAAGGACACAGATTACCAGTTGGTGGCATTTTCCTTTTCATATAACTTGCTGGTCTGTTCCTCCCACCACCACCACCCCCTACCTCACTGCTTGAAATTCAGCTCCCCCCCCCCCACCAGCTGGATGCTCAGCTGGAAGCAGTACAGTTATCCTGCCTGAGGATGGCTGGGAGGCTTGGCAATCTGCCTCCACCTCCAACACATTTGAAGGAAAGAGAGGGTGGAGAACAGAGAGCTGAAAAAACACTGGAGAAAGAAAGGAGTCACACTGGAGGAAGACAAAAAGGCAGGGGCCAACCTGGAAAGGAAATGGTATGGAGGGCAAGCAGTGGGGAGACAGAAAGAATGATTTTTTTAAGCCAAAGAATTAGGAAAATTGTTAAATCAGCCAGGAAGAGGTCCAGTGATTACTAAGATCTCATGCACCTAGCCAGAGAAAAAAGTTAAAGTCTTACAAAACTGCTGTCTCTGTCTCTCTGGAATAAATGATACTCATGATTTACCACAATATTTGACATCTAAGTTACTGAGGATTTGTTTTCTGCTCTGTATCTCTTCTTACAGTTTATAGAAGAGCCCACCAGAAAGAGCAAACCAATTGGAAATTCCCAGACTCTATGAGTTCAATGATAACTGAATACTTCTAGAAAGATCCTAAACATCTTATCTAATATATGCATTTTTCAGTTAGAGAAACTGAGACACAGAATTACAAAACTTGTCCAAAACTATTTATGTACTTTAAAACACTTAAAATATGACTCTCTATACCAGGGAATGGCAAACTTTTTTCTATTAAGGGCCATCTACTAAATATTTTTGGCATTGACAGTCATATAGTCTTTGTCACATCTACTCAACTCTGCCATTATACACCAAACACAGTCATAGACAACATATAAACAAATGGATATAGCTGTTCCAATAAAACTTTATTTACAAAAACAGGGTGTGGGTCAGACTTCGCCAGTAGACTGTACTTTATTGATACCTTATCTGGACCTAGTTATTTATTAAACACCATGTGAACATCTCAGGAAAACATATGATCAAATGTGAAGCATAAATTAAATTCCCACAGGAATGATACTAACAATGGCTGCAAGTGATTAAGCACTCCTTATGCAATTTTCCTTATCTAATCACTCCACCAGTCCTGGACAATGAATACTATTATGCTATTTTTCTGGATAAGGAAAAAAAAATACATGTAAGTCAAATAACTTTCCAATGGTCATACAGTTAGAAAGTGGTAATGTCAGTATTTGAACCTTAATGCTGTCTCACTTCAGGACCAAAGTGCTTAACAACTACACCAGGTACAGGAATATAGATACTTGGAAGGCAGAATAGAAAGCCATATCAAGTTTCTCACAAAGGATTGAATGTTTTCATGTTATTCTGAAAGAAACATCAAATAGCTTAAATATTTTAATAGTGCATTCATATCAACTTGGATGAAGCATGAGTCAGTCTCTGTCTCTCTCTCAACCTTCATCTTCCCCTGAAATGCTCATTTTGTTGCCTTTTTCTCATGATCTGTCATGATCTGTCTGTTGGACTTTCTAGCACACACACTAAGATTTAAGGAAGGATTTAGGTGGAGCCCACCCACCTCAGATCATGGGAAGTGAAGGGTCTCTAACATTCAGAGGAATTCAAGCCTGAAGGGGAAAAGAGGACAGCTCTTGATGATTATCCTAAATTGTTGAAGCCAAACCAGGGAAGACTTGAGGAAATGACTCACTGAACCCAGGAGAAAGAAAAACAGCCGAGTGATGGCAGGAGAAAATGAGGATAATATAACCTTACTGTTAAAGTGAGGGTTAGAAGTCCACAGAGACTCAGAAAGGAAACACTGAAATGGCTGAGTTACATTCCTGAAACTAACATGCAATATTGTTTTATCAGGCTTACAGCTGTTTGGGCCAAGAATGAGGCAGGAACAGATTTCTTCTTAACAGAGACATCATTTCATATTCTTTACTGTCCCCAGATTGTCTCCTCTGCTAGAGTCCTAAGGAGAAATCACAGCTATGCCTGTCCCTTCTATTCTTAAATCACAAAACTAGGCATTCCTGACTCAGAAGCTGAGATTGGTGTGAAAAACAGATGCACTATAGTGCAGCCATTAAAAATCTCCTAACATCTGTACTGAGCCCATGAAAGGACTTTGAGACATCAACATTCCAGTGTAAAAAATTTTTAAAAATTAAAAATTTTTTTAAAAAGCCTGATAGGAAAAGTTGGAGAATGTTTTCAAGCATGAATACAGTTAGCTTTTACTTAGTAGGTCACTAGAAACAGAAAGAAAACTATGAGAGAAGTAAACTCTATCCTTTGTCTTTTCTGACCCTTCTATCAAATTGTCACTGAATTAACATTCTTTTTTCCTTAAAGTTTACTTATTTATTTTGAAAGGGAGAGAGAGAGAGAAAGAGAGAATCCCAAGCAGGCTCCATACTGTCAGCAGGGAGCCCGATGTGGGGCTCAAACTCACAAACTGTGAGATCATAACCTGAGCCAAAATCAAGAGTAGGATGCTTAACTGACTGAGCCACCTAGCTACCCCTCTGAATTAACATTCTTATGTAAAACTCTGATCATGTTACTCCTGTGCTCACAAGCATGCAAAATTAACACACCATATTGGTAATGGTGCTGTGAAATACCCACTTTAAAAAAAAAAAAAACAAACACTTTCATATATTGGTGGTGTAAGTGTAAATTGGTACAATCTCCAAAAGGAACAATTTTGCAATGTCTACCAAAATTACAAATGCACATATCTCTGTTCTAAGAATTTATCTTATAACTGTACTGGCACTTGTATGTAATGGAGTATGTATAAGATTTTTTGATACAATATTGTTAGTAAGAATAACAGATTAAATACACTTTTGCTCCTGGATAGCAGGTCACAGAAGGTCAAAGCTCTTGCTGCAACAACTAAAAACAAATGGACAAATGGAAAGACACATGTTAAATACATAAAAGAGCCATGGATAATTAGATGAACTAAAAGTTCAGAGGGAAAGCCCTTCTTAGGGCTGATAAGACATAAACACTCCAAGCTCTCAATAAAAAGCCTGGAAAGATTGTATCTAAAGAATAGAGACAAACCAGGGGTGTATGAAATCTTGCTAACATTGCAAATCAATATATGATTGAGTTGAGGTAATTATCCCCTGGCCCCATTGGCCTCACAAAGAAATAAAGGATCTCTCTCTGGTAGAAGATATCATCATAAGTGTCTACAATTCTTATATACAATACCCAGCATACAGTAAAATGCCATACATTCAAAGAAACAGGAAAGGTAATCAATAACCAAAAAATAAAATAAAATAAACACAAACCCACAGATGATTGAGATAATGAAGTTGTAATAAAAGTATAATACAGTAAGTATTGTCAAAGAAACACACAGAAAATATTAAAAGATTTCAACAAAGAATCAGAATCTACAAAATAAAACAAAAGGATATTTTAGAATTGAAAAATGTAATTTCTGTATTTAAGAACTCATTGGATGGGTTTAAGAACAAACTGGACATAGAAGAGAGGATCAATGAATTCAAAGGAAGATTGATAACAACTATTCAAATTGAGCCACAGAAACTAACCTGGAAAGCAAGAGTATGTCCAAATGTGAGACATACTCAAACACTGTAATATACATATAATGGAGGTCCAAAAGGAGAGAAAGGAAGAGAGAATGGAGCAGGAGCATTATTTGAAAACGTAGGACTGAGAATTTCCAATAATGATGAAAGACATAAACCCACCATTTCCAAGAAGTTTAACAATCCCCAAACATGATAATACAATGAAAACCATAACTGACACATTATAGAAACTGTTACAAAACAAAGATGAGAAATTCTTAAAAGCAGCCAAAAGTAAAAATACCCATTGTATTAAGGAGAGCTACCGTAAGATTGACAGCTAACTTTTCAAATGAAACTATATGTGGTGGCCATTGAAATGTGCCATTTAGATCTTCCTTCAAGAGATCCTGTTGCAGGCACCATATCTGATGGACAGCTGTTGCACTTTTGGATCCAATGAAATCTTCATGTCATATCACACTTCCTTTGGGCTGCTTCCAGCCAATGAATAAGCACAGTTAATAGAACAAGGTCAAAGAGTTTTCTAACAGCTTTGGCTTGGGAGATCTCCATTGGCCTGTCTAAGCATTTCTCAGAACTGTTCTATAGTCTGAGTTTCTTCTGACCAAATCCTTCCTCTCTTCTTTCATGGATGCCACAACTTCCTGGTTGTCTGAAGGTTCTCCTTACTCTACTCTTCCCTTTCTCATTTTATCTTTCACAGGCATTTTCCCTAAATACATCTGTTGCATTTTTAATCCTATCATTATTTTTTCTTTTTGTGGAACTCAAACTGACATACCATCAAAGTCAGAAGACAATATAATGACATTTAAAGTGGTGACAGAAAAAACAAACAAACTGCTGAACCAGAATTGCTAGTGAAATTATTTCCTTCCAGCAGAAATAAAGAGACTCTGGAAACAATGCAGATATCTCTCAGTGGATACCATGGAATATTGTTCAGCAATAAAAAGGAATGAACTATGAACTATTGGTGCATCCAGTAACCTGGATGAATCTCCAGAGAAAATTAGGTTGAATGAGAAAAAACAATCCCCAAAATTTACCTGGTATAGGCTTCCATTATTATACCATTCTTGAAATAGCAAAATTATAGAAATGCAGAACAGATTGAGGGCGCCAAAGATTAAGCAGGAGTTATGGATGGGAAGAAAGTGTGTATGGTTATAGAAGTGAAAATAAAGGGTCTTTCTGATACAGAAAAAAAATAAAAAATAAATAAAGAGAATCCTTTGCCAGTAACAGACCACTGAAGTAAATACTCTAAGGGATTCCTTATCTAAATGGAAAATTTTCTTGGTTAGAAACAGAAATTTGAAGGAAAAGAAAAGCACTAAAAAAGCATATGTGAATAAATATAAAAATACTGTTTACAGCAACAATGATAATGTCTTTTATTTTATTTGTGTGTGAAAGAGAAACTGGGGGGAAGGGGCAGACAGAGAGGGAGAGAGAGGAGAGAGAGAGATAATCTTACACAGGCTCCACACCCAGCATGGAGCCTGATGTAGGGCTCAATCCCATAACCGTGAGATCATGACCTGAGCAGAAATCAAGAGTCTGATGCCTAACCGACTGAGCCACCCAGGGGCCTCAACAATGTCTTTTGAAGTGTAGAACATATAGCGTAAAATATATGACAACAGTAACACAAAAGGTAAGACAGGGCAAATAAAATCAAGTTATCAAATTCTTACATTCTTCAGGAAATGTACCAGTAAAGTAGACTATAACAAGTGTAGGGTGCATGTTGAAATCTCTAGGGCAATGACTCAACTGAGAGCAATTTTTCCCATCAAGAGATATCTGGCAAATAAGTAAATAAATGACACAGAGAGAGATTAAGAGAAAGAAAAAGAGAGATTTGGCAATATTTGGAGAATTTTTGGTTGTCACAACTATAAAGGAAGTATCAAAAGCATCCTCAATTGAGAAACACTAGCTAAAAGACAGAGATCATCAGAAAAAGACAGATTGTCAGATTGTCAAAATAACAACAAAAATGATCAAACTATATTCTGTCTCTAAGAAACTTATTTCAAATGTAATGATATGGTAGGTTAAAAGAAAAAGGATAGAAGATGAGAGTCTTTGCAAACTCTGGCCAAAGAAAGCTGAGGTGGTTATGTTAATATCAAAGAAGACTGCAGAGCAAAATAATTCATTAGAGATGAAGGGAGCATTACATAATGATAAGAGTTTCATTTCACCAAGAAGACAAAACAATCCTAAATATATTTTTACCTTTAACAGAGCTTCAAAATGCATGAAGTGAAACTGAGGGAATTAAAGACAAAGAGCAAAAATCCACAGTTATATCTGGAGACTTCAAGTTGCTCTCTCAGTAATTGACAGAACTAATAGAAAATCAGCAAGATTGTAGATGAACAGAATAACACTATCAACCAACTGGATCTCATTGAAATTTTTAGAACATTCCACTATCAACAGCAGAATGTACATTCTTTTCAAGTGTACATGGCACACTCATCAAGACAGATCATATCCTGGGTCATAAAGCAAACCTTAACACATTTAAAAGAATTGAAATCACATAAAGTATGTTCTCTGATATAATAGAATTAAAATATAAATAATAATAGAACGATAATAAGAAATCTCCAAACTCTTGGAAATTAAAGAATACCCTTTTAGATAAATCCATACATCAAAGAACATCCTAGAGAAATTAGAAAATATTTTAAAATGAATAAAATACAACATATCAAAATTTATGTGATGAGTAAAGCAGTGCTGCAAAGGAAACTTATAGCATCAAATCCTTACAGAAAGAACATTAAGAAACTAGAAAAGGGAGAGCAAAATAAACTTAATTTAAGCAGAAGGAAGGAAATCATAAACATAAAAGCAGATGCCCATGTAATTGAGCATAAACAAACAAAAAACAATAAAGTCAAAACAACCAAAATCTTGTTGTGTAAAAAGGTCAAGAAAATATAAATTAACCTATAACAAAACTGACCAAAAGACAAAAGAAGACACAAATTACAAATATCAGAAATGAAAAAGAAAATATCACTAGAGACCCTGCAGACTGTAAAAGGATAAAAGGGATACTTTGAACAACTCTACAGACAAAAATTTGACAACTTAGACGAAATGAACCAATTCCTCAAAAACCACAAATACGTATCCATGATAATAGAGATAATATGAATAGTCCAAAACTAATTTTTAATTGGATTTATAGTTTGAAACCTGGAAAAAAAATGTATCCAGAATTTCTTCCGGTCTATAGTGGGAAGATTTCAGGTTATTTTAGCTCACTGTATTACTAGTCATGGAACTCTTCTAAGTTTTTTGTAAGCCCGTTTGAATTGAGTTTTCTGTTACTTAAAGAAAGACTTCTTAAACATCATAGTTCTGTGACATTTGAAATAATATTGTAGTTGTTAAGTGTACAAATGCAATACCGTGATGACCTAATGTAGTAATTATAGAAATACTGGCAGTAGTACCATTATGGTGTAGTGGCATTAGTAGTTAAATAATAGTAATTATAACTAAGAGATACTAAGCACTTAACCTGTGGCACCCTGCAAAAAAAACTTTGCATTTGCAAAGTGTTGTAGAAGAGGAAACGAATATAGACATTATTAAGTAAAAGAGTAAAAACACAGTGAAATGGAGTATCAGGTGGGCCTTTCTGTAGATTAGTTTTCTTCCCAGCCTACTGTCTGGTTGTGATCCTTCTACTCTGGGATAGAATGGGACTAGAACAATTATCATTTTTTTCTACCCATGCGAAAATGCCTTAATGACATGCCCGTGGTCTTCAGGAGAATGCTTCCAGCCCAAGAAAAAACAAGTTCTGGCAGCATCAAGATCCTGCCAAGAAAGTAAGCCAGTTTTGTGTTTCTTCAGCCAGGATTTGCCCTTTCCACCAATTAGACCATAGAGTCATAAACTGTACTTGCTGAAAGCCTCCCGTGCCAGGTAACACACACACATACACACACACACACACACACACACACACACACACACCATGAACAGTGAATGAATGCAGAGTGCCTAAGAAAGCTCCCAGATTAATGGGAGGAACATCTCAATGGGGTGGTCAGTCTCTAATATATTAATAACCTTCAAAAAGAATATGCAAGTTCATCTTGTTTACTTATTGAAATAAGAGCCTGAAAGGGCTGTTATGCAGTGTTTAGCAGTATTCCCATAAACTTGCTAACTTCAAGTAAGTACTTTTCATTAACCCGAAAGTTGAAAGAAAAACTTACATGCAAGTTAACTGCAAAAAACAAAAAGATAAGCACCACTTATTTCTATGCTTTCTCCATTCTAATGAGGCAATAATCCAAGAAACCACATTCTTGCCCTTATAAATCAGCTACCAACATGAATGTGATTCTTCAGCTATGAGAAAATGTATTTTGAAGGATACAGGTTAGTTAATATTGGAAATTCTTGTGTACGTTGGGAGATAACACTATTTGCCCTGATAAGGACCAGTACTTTTTTTTCCTTGATAAAGACCAGTGCTTTTTTCTTCCTTTTTATCTGGCCTTGTCAAAAATCAGTCATGCATTCTTGCATTTTCCCTTTTTATCTTTCTTGCCCTTGCCAATTTGGGGGTTAATGCCAGTAACACATTTTCCTGATACAGTGGTGAATATAATATAATCCAGTATTCTTGTCCCATATGTTAAATACAATCTTGAAACAGGAAAAGTTTTTATTTAGGAACAATAAATAAAAGTTACAATGTACAGCAGCTACAAAGCAAGAATATACTAACTGCGCCAGTGAAAGTATTTGGCTTTATGACTTTGAAATCTCTTACTGTAAATCAATTCACTGGTGTTAATGTTTATACTTCAGATGGAAATATGATGGATAAAAAGAAGAAGGAAGGAAGGAAGGAAGGAAGGAAGGGGAAACTGGCAGATGGTTAGAAAAAAGAGAGAGGGAAGGAAAAAGGGGAGAAGAAACCCAGGTTGGGATTTGGGTACCTGGGAGAGTAAGCCAACTTTGAATCCTATTAAAGGAAATACAGCTAACCATGGAATTTCCAGCTACCTGTTCATTACTATTTGGAAAGCATTGCTGACATATGTAAATTTGCTCTAAGTAAAAAAGGTTCTATTCTGTGAATTCAGTGGGCTTTATGCCTGGGATACAGAGAGTTCTCAGTAAATATTTGGTAAATAAATAAGTGAACAAGGAAACATACAAGTTTCTTTTTATGTATTCATAAAACTGAAGCCTACTTGTTTAGTGAGTTGCCCAAAATCATAAAGAAAATCTTAGGTTCCTAAAGCATATTAGATGGAAAATGTAAGAAAGATAATCAATTGGGACCTAAGAGATATGGATTCTGGTTCAGGGTTTGTTTTGTCATTTCACTTCTCTGGGGCTCTAAATTGCAGAAGGAAGGGACTCAACTACATTGTTTTCTGCTGTACCTTCAATGCTTAGCACAGTATCTAGTATATACCAGATGCTCAATAAACATTTAAATACTTAACATTTCCCCATCTGTAAAATCTAGTTTCCCCAATAAAAATTAAGATGTTGATACGAAGCCTTTCTGAGTGCTTTTTCCAATTCTATGTCACTGTGAGAAAGTTTGCTTGTTCCAGTCCTCATTTCATCCTCCACTTTCCAACTTCTGCTCAAGTTGTACAGGAAGGCAAATACAGGTGAGTGAGGTTCCAACACCCTTTCTCCAATGTTATACCATCATCCTTCTGAGCTCTTATTTCTACAAGAAAAACCACAAAGATACAATTTTAATTAAAAGCAGTGAATCAATTACTTCATTGTCTATTCTGTAAAATGAATTCCAGAATCACCACAGACCTCCCAATCTCACAACCTCAGCAAAGATTTCCCAAACTTTCACATTAGGTGGTTCTCGTCATTCTTCCCTAGAGGGGAAGCCAAGGGACATTCTTTCTCCTTGTCTTCTGGGGGGTTCAATAGCAATAAACAGGTTGGAATAAAACAGCAGCAACAATGCTTCATGTATTACAGGATAGTGTCCTTGAGAGAGATGAATTCTCCCACACTATTATAGGGAGTCCTTCCTCCTCCTTGCATAATACTGCCCTAGTGAGAAAAATAGCAGAAAATCCCGAAGCATAGGCAAGAGAATCCATAGAATTGTCAGCACAACCTTCCTGTTTGTCCAGAGAAGGAGGGGGACCCAACTTCCCAGAAGACCCACCCATGTTTCTCCTTTTTTGAGGACTCCTTTCCTGAGGAAAGAAAGCCCTGACTGTGGCTCACTCTCAGTGACTTTAGGGTAATGTATACCATTCTGAGGAGGGGCCTAGTCAAGGAGTCAAGAATTCCAATTTGACTTCTAACAAACTGTGTGACTGAAATAGTTCCTTTCCTCTCTGAGAATCAAATTCCTCAATTTTTAAAGCTTATTTGAACTTTTAAGTAGTTGTAAAATTCGTTTTTCAAAAATACCTTTCTTATTCTAGAAATAATACATAATATTGTTAAATTCTTTTAAACAAGACAAATTAAAAGAAAAAACACAATTATTCATAAATCTACCACCCAGTGATATTCACTGTTAACATTTTTGTGTATATTTTTGGATGACACTGCTTGGGATTTTAGCATCATTGAATGTGTATCTCCTAGTGAAGGTTACCATTTAAAGTCTTCCTGAGGCTTCAGTTGTGCCAGTTGTGTCAGTTCCCTCAGTTACTGAGGGAAGCCCCCTCAGTAACCATAGACTATGACAGCCTTTTGATAAATTTTTTTTAACGTTTATTTATTTTTGAGACAGAGAGAGACAGAGCATGAACGGGGGACGGGCAGAGAGAGAGGGAGACACAGAATCCGAAGCAGGCTCCAGGCTCTGAGCCATCAGCCCAGAGCCCGACGCGGGGCTCGAAGTCATGGACTGCGAGACTGTGACCTGAGCTGAAGTCGGACGCTTAACCGACTGAGCCACCCAGGCGCCCCTATGACAGCCTTTTGAATGCCCTTGGTGGTAAGTCATCTGAGTCTGCTTGTAAATATTGGAAAAGTCATTTGAAGACAAATCTGTATGATTAGAATGATCAAGGTGGGTACCTGTTTTGGAATTATTATCATTATTATCATTACTGTAAAGCTTAAAGACTATTTTTCACCTTCCTCTGGAATTTCCAAACTTTTGATGATTAAAGAAAAGAGACAGGGTAATGTATACTTTTGATGATTCAAGAAACGGGATACATTTCACTATTTTAGGGCATTTCCCAAGATGTTTTCTATGGCCCTACAGATGCTGGAGATGTTCCCTTGGAAAATAGAGTTGTGTGGTCAAAACAGTTTAGCAAAAACTACGCAATTTACTCCCTTAAAGACTCACAGCGCATATTTAATATATTAAAGTCTCTGAGATTCCTCTGCTAATAAACCCCTTTAATCTTCATTAACTGTGTTTCCTAAACGTATTCGAGTTCAAAAACACTTACTTGGGAATTTCACATTAGTTTGCCCATCAGTCAGTCATGACAGATAGTATAGTTTGGAGAGCAACCATGCAGACTTCTATGGGCACATGAGCTTAACCTCTCAGAACCTGAGGCTCCTCTAAGATAAAGATTAAAATCTTACCTATATCACAGGACCTTTGCAACTAAATGAAACAAATCATGTGAAGAACATAGAGCAATACTGGCACAAAGCAAATGTTCAAATAAATGTGAGATTTTATTTTTGTTTGAAAGAGATGAGATGTTGAGGACAGGATGAGGATGGACAAAATTTGTGGAGGAGGGGAAGGGTAATGAACAGTGATTCCTCTTAATTATTGTAGCAAGTTCTTGTCCAGACACAGGAAACCATTTTTTGGCATTAAGGCAATCTGGCTTCCAGAGAAGCCATCCCGGTACAGAACATCTAATACATTTTTTCTAAAATATAACATTCATATTTTTAAATTCAAAGCTTAACCAGCAGGAAAGAAGAGAAAATAACAAAAAAGTACAATCCAAAGAAGAAAGCAAGTACTAGAGGCTCATTTACAAGTCTCTAGTAGCTAACAATTTGGGTTTAATGGTTTATGCTCAAGTGGCAAAAGACAAATCCTGAAACCAGTGCAATGTGGGAGGCTGTATTATAGACCACTGTATAAATTCAGTAGCCCCTAGAAGATAATGGAATAATGGGTAAAAATAATAAAGGAATGAGTGGAGGGAATACTGTGCTGTTTTATCCTTAGTTTTATATGGAGCAAAATAAGAGAGAAAAAAATTCCCCTTATAATTTGTAATTCACAATGAGCCCACCTTCACACAGGTTTGGAGTTAGAACCCATACTATTCAAGCACTCTCAGGTTGATGGTGCCATGAAACACCCAAGAGAAGCAAAAGCCTTTTCTTTCTTGAATTAAATTTTTAAAATCTTAAATGCAGACCTCAAAGATACCCCAGAGGGATTTTAAAAGTCTCTAAGCCTATTTGGAAACAAATAATCATTGTCATGATGTGAATATTCTACAGAATCACCCCTAAACAGACAGAAGATAATGGAATTACTAGATATCAAATATAAAATTAAGCATAAAGAACTTTACAGCAGTATTTAAGGTATGAACATTGGTAGGCCATTGGTAGGCCAGTGGAAAAAAAACAAATAAAATGTTTAAAGATAAAAAAATTAATAATTAAAAATGAACCTCATAGGGAAGTTTAAACATTGGTTTAGAAACAGACGAAGAGAAAATTAGTGATCTGGAAAATAGATTTGAAAAATTACACAGAATGAAGCACTTTGAAAGAGAACCCAACAACTCAATAATGAGAGAATTTAATGTACATTTCTTAGTAATCGGTAAAGAAGCAAATGAAAAATTGGTAAATCTATAGAAGAATTTACTGAATAATCCATCAGTTTGGATTTTTGATGCCTGGGAGGGATAGCATCATCAGATGCCATTCAGACCATAGTGGGAACTATTTTACCTGTTTTTTCCCCTGTGATAGTTAGCTTAACATGACTCTAGGGAAGGAGATTTTAAACCTCCTTTGTTCAAGAAGCCTCACTTTGTTCAAGAAGTCTTCCCACAAAACTCTCCTGGAATTAAGTATACCAGTAAGACATGTCTCTGTGACTTCTTGTTAATGTTTGTAATTTTGCATAAGTTCAGTTGTTTTTTTCTTTTATTTCTATTTGGCTTTCAATGTAATACATGCACATTATAAGACAATGTGTGAAAATATATATAAGGCCCCCACCCAAAACAAAAAGAAAAAAAGAAAATTAAAATGATCCACGAACACATTATTCAGAGGTAAGCATTATTAATATTTTATTATATTCTTGTCATTTTTCTATGTGTAATCTTGTTCACTCACTGTTTAACACTTATCACATGGCTCACACTTCATTTAAGCAGCATGGAGGTAGCAGTAGCGAAAAGTAAAGTCTCTGTCCTCTTGGCACTTACATTTTTTTCTGTACTTCCATATATGAAATATGCATATTTTCAATTTAAAAACAAATGAAGATAAAAGACCAGATGAGATACTTAGTAATTATTCATGTTATTCTATCCCTTATTTCCTCAGTGAGGAACTAGATAGCTGTAATCATGGTATTCTTCATATCACCAGGCAGAGTATGGTAGATCCAAAAGTTAAGAGAGTCAAAGGGAGCAGGGAAAAGGCAAAAGGCAATTGGGATCATGGGTCTCTCTCAATTTGGGGCAGGTCTTAGTGTATTGGCAAACCTAATGTATTGGAGGGGCACAGGAAGCACTGACTTGTAGTGTTTGCTAATTTCCATGGTACAAATACTCCCATGTATCCAATTTAAAGCTTTCATGTTTTAGAAAACATACTTATTACTAACCTTCAAGAGCTAGTACAAACCAGCTCCAGCACAAAATGCCTGGCCCTGATAGAACCCTTACATCCTCTGTCTCTTAGTTCTGGTGGTGCCCTGGAGAATGGAACCTTCTCTCAGTAGGAAGAAAAGAAAGAAGGCTGGGATGCTAGAGATCAACCTCACCAAATCCTCCTTTTGGTCTAATCCACTTTGCTTTTTGGAATCCTGTTCTGCTCCCTGGCTAATCAGGGGCTTTGCCTAGAACAAATGGAAGACCTACTATATACCTACTATGGTATTGTGTGGAACACAGAAAACGCACAGTTGTGATCCTCACTCTCCACCAGCTCACCATATAGTGGAGTAGGGAATCAGAAATATTGCTAAGTGATTATTTAAAAATGCAGAGAAAATGAACCCACTTGGAGATATGATTATTTCCAAAAGTTCAGATGCAGTATAATGAGGTCTCTTACGTCAGACATGTGACATGAGAGAATCAAAGCCCTTACTCTGTCATTTGAAGTTCTGTGGTTGTTTTTTGTTTTGTTTTTGTTTTGTCTTGTTTTTTGTTTGTTTGTTTTTTGCAGTTTCTATGGTCTTAAGCAGCTAATTAGTAACAAGAATTAAATAAGACAATGCATGGAAAGTCATCACATGGTGCCTGACACACAGTCAAGTACTCAATGCTACAGTTAATAACAGTATTGTTATCAATAATATTTATAGTACCACATGAACAAAGACAAAAAAACAGAAAAGACTATAGCTATTTCATGGATTAGCCAGTAACTTGGTTTTTATTAAAATCTTTGTGATTAATGGAAGATTGCAAAATTATTATAAGGGCATTAAGAACCATGATGAGGAGTTTGCACTTGTTTTTTGTTTTTGTTTTTAAGAGAGAAGCTCATGCAAGTGCCTGAGTGAGGGAGAGGCAGAGGGAAAGGGAGAGAGAATTTTAAGCAGGCTCCACACCCAGTGTGGAAACTGACGCAGGGCTTGATCTCAAAACTGAGAAAATGACCTGAGCCAAAAATCAGAAGTCAACACTTAATGGACTGAATCACCCAGGTATTTCTGTATGTGGTTTTATAAATGATGACGAAGCAATAGAAATTCAGTGACATGATCTGAGCTGCATTTGGGGAAGATCAAGCTTGAATTATGGCTACTTTCACTGACAGGTTTGGTAGTTTTTGCTGATATGAGTAGATGAAGGCAATGCTGTTTGTGGCCACAGAACCTGGGCAGTCAGGAATTTGCCTTCAGAGATCTCCCTGCAGCCTCATCTCTGGGGATGATTTGCCTTCAAAGCAGACAGCATGTATTTTCCTGAAGCTACGCCAAGTCCTTTTTCCCTTTCTTACTTTGCTATTTTTTGGCTCATAGAGTCACTAAATATAAGCAACTTTTGAAAAGATCTCCAGCCCGCTCATTCCAGTGAGTGTAAGAGTTATCTAGGAATTGAAGATGCATACTAAAGTTCATCAAGATAGGCCTGCTTCCATGTCACAGTCTGTAATATCTTTGTCCAAGTTTTGGGGGTAACCAGGTCCTAACAATAGCTTTTCACATTTCTCATTATCTTACATAAGAGGCAATACTTTTCTCAAGTTTGTTGACATATGAAGCAAATAAGCTGTTGGAGAAGTTTGTTGCAAAACTGGAAACAAAATGTATCTCAAATAGTTTACAAAGGCTGTGAATCAGGGGTTGGGAGGTGGCCCAAAATTCCTGCTTCCTGTCGAAAGCACATTCAGCTCAGTGGGATGCATTTGTCTGGTTGTGATATGTAAATGATCTCCACAGTGTATTTATGCTTGAAAATTTCACTGATTCCTGTTATTTCAGACCACATACACCCACACAACTGTGATTACTTGGAGTCCTTGACTGGAATATATCAGGAGTAATTGGGCTGGTATGCCATCTTTTGTTGATAATTGGAAACTTTTGGACACAACACAAGAAGTTAGCAGATTCCCCTGAACCTAGCCATATGTTTGAGCAGTTATAGCAACAACAATTTTCTGCATGCTCCTAGCTGGAACTCAAGAAGGACTTTATGACTACTGCACAGGTCTAGCCCTAATGGTCTCCAAAATATTATTTGATAAACAGAAACAAGATCTTTACCTGACAAATTATTAATAGACCTGGTTAGGACACCATGTTGCACAAAATCAATTCAAAGGGCCTTTTTTTATTTTACTAAACTATAATCAAGACACAGGGAAAAGATAAAGGTTTCCATTGCAAGGCAAATTAAACACCCCAATGAAATTTATCATGTGGACTGATTTAAACTGGAGGACTCAATGGGATGTTAAATATTTTTTGCATCTAATTATAAAAGTGAAAGGAGGAACACACATGGAGTTGATTGTGCTTTGCATAATTTTGGGAAAAGAAGGGTTTTATTTTTTAATATACCACATTTTCATCCCCTAAACACTAGTCAAGGAGAGATTTCTCTAGAAAAATCCATCAGATCAAAGTCAGTCATTCAAAAGGAGGAGGCAAATTTGATTCACAGGATATGAAAACAAAAATTTAATTAAATAGTAAGAATAAACACAATAAAGGTTTTTAAAATACCCTAATATGATGTATATCAAAGAAAGCAAATTTATATGAAGAAAACATGGCATAAGAATTATTCAGATAGTATGAAATAACAGCACCAATATCGGATGAGGTTAAAAAAAAAAAGCCAAGATGATGAAAACTTTAGCTGGACTTTGAGTAGGTCTGCAACTTAGTGGAAGGGAAGGACTATGATTAATTTAAACAACTTGGGAAGGGGAAGATGGTGGTGGAGTAGAAAGACCCTAGGCTTGCCTCATCCCATGAATACAACTAGATAACTATCATGTCATCCTAAATACCTCCAGAAATCTATATAAAGACTGACAGAACAAGCTCTACAACTAAAAGTAGAGAAGAGGCCACATCAAAGAAGGCAGGAAATGTGGAGACATGGCTTGGGAGAGAAACAGATCATGGCTGCTGTGGTGGGGAGGGAGCCATGGTTGTGGAGAAGAACAAGAGACAGACTGGCAGAGAACCCACACAGGGAAAATGAATCCCCGTAACAATTTACTTGAAAAGCTAGAGGAGCCAAATTTCATGAGTTCTTGCCATCAATGGTACTTAAAGCCTGGAGTTTTAAAAGTGAGCATGTTTGGTCCCGGAAGAGTTTGGAGGATGTTGGGTTGCTCTTGAAGAAAAAGCAGGGCAAACATCCCACAGACATACAGTATGGAAACAGCAATCTAAGGAACACCTAAGGCACACAGTGGGAGCTTAGTCACTCATCTTGGAGCATCTTCCAGAGGCAGCATTCATGGAGAGGCCCCACTGGGTACAAAGGAACTGGCAGGCACCATTTCCATCCCTGCTCCAAAGCATAAGCACAGGGTCACCTGTAGGAACCAGTGCAATGCCTACATTCACTACCTAACTTGCTTACACCAAGCCCTGCCCCCTGTGCTCTGGAAGAACTGCCCTTTCCAGTCACATTTACCTCAATCCGTGCAGCAGGCCCCCTACTCCAGAAGACTGGCCTGAATGCCTGCCAACACTATGTCTCCTTACCCAGAAGTTTTGTGAGGCCTCAGTTCCAGTGGCAGCAGGGACAGGTCTCATTGTACAAGCAGACCAGACAACACCTAGTTAAAATATGTCACATTCAGGTCAGGGACCAGACATTACCTACAGCAGGGAAAGAGAGCCTCTGCAGATGACTGGCCTGAAGGAGAAGGCAGCCATAACACAACAGCAGAGCCTATGCAGCACCCAGTGGAGACATTCTCAGAAGTGCCAGGCCCTGAGGAAAGGGGGCACTACACTGCAGGACACTATAGGACCACTTCTTCATAAGTCATTACCCTCAAGAACAGGAGACATAGCAGACTTTCCTTACACATAGAAACGGATACAGAGACTGAGATAAAATGAAAAGACAGAGGAATTTGTACCAAATGAAAAACATGACAAGGCCATGGCAAAACAGGTTTAAGTAACATGCCTGATGAAGAATTTAAAGCAATGATCATAACGATGCTCACTAGATTGGAGAAAAGAGTCGAGGACATGGGAGGACATGAGTGAGTTATTAGCAGGTAACACAGAGATAAGAAATAACAGCAGAGATAAAGGGCTCAATGAATAAAATGAGAAACATGCTTAATAGAATGAACAGCAGGCTGGAAGAAACAGAGGAACAAGTTGATGACCTAGAAGACAGAGTAATGGAAAGTAATCCAACTGAACAGAAGACAGAAAAAAAAGAATTATGTAAAATGAGAATAGACTTAGAGAATTCAATGACTCCATCAAACATAATAACATTCATATTACAGGAATCTCAGAAGAAGAAGAGAGAGAAAAGGGGGCAGAACATTTATTTAAAGAAATAATAGCTGAAAACTTCCCTAATCAGGGGGAGGAAACAGATATCCAGATCCAGGAGGCTGGCTACAACCTCCAACAAAAACAACAAAAACAGGTCCACACCAAGATATATTGTAATCATAATGGCAAAATATAGTGATAATATTAAAAGCAGCAAAACAAAATAAGACAATTGCATACAAAGGAAACCCCATAAGGCTATGAGAGGATTTTTCAGCAGAAACTTTCCAAACCATAAAGGAATGGTATGATATATTCAAAGTGCTGAATGGGAAAGATCTGCAGCCAGGAATACTCTATCCAGCAAGGCTATCATTCAGAAAAGGAGAGATAAAGAGTTGCCAGAGAAACAAAACCTAAAGGAGTTTGTTACCACTAAACCAATCCTGCAAGAAATATGAAAGGGGACTCTGAGTGGAAAGGAAAGACCAAAAGTGACAGTATGAAGGTAAGGAACATAAAAGCAGTAAAAATGAATATTTCTGTAAAAAATCAGTCGGAGAACTCACAAAAAAGGATGTAAAATAACACTATATACATAAAACATGGAGAGGAGTAAAGAATGGGTTTAAACTTTAAACGACCATCAATTTCTTACCAACTGTTATATGCAGAAGATGTTATATGCAAACCTAATGGTAACCACAAATCAAAAACCACAAATATGCAAAAAAATAAAGAGAAAGAAATGCAAATACATCACTAAAGAAAACCAACAAACCATGAGAGAGAAAGACAAGAAAGGATCAGAGAAAATCTTCAGAAATGACCACAAAACAATTAATAAATGGCAATAAATACAACCTTGCCTGCACCTGCCCTGAGCCAACAATTTTCTTTTTGCCCAGCATCCAATGAGGTGAACCACACACCCATGCAGACAGAGTGGACATGGGCAGAATGGTGGTGGCCAGCCTCAGACTGGGGTTGCTGCTTCTGGCACTGGTACAACCCACATAGATTTATTCAAATCAAACAACTGTTGTAACACTTTCAAGTAACTGCTCCCAGCTAATGCCTGTCCACAGCAACTGGCAGTGCTCTGCAGTCCACAGCCAGTCTCTTTGTGATCTCATTCTTCCTTCTACATCTCTACTGCTAAGAGACTCAGGCCAAAAAAACATCTGTACCTCCCCATATTCTAAACCCAATCCAAATGGTGTCCAGATATCCAGTGTGATAAGGAAAAAACAGATTTTCATTGAATCTGCTAACTCCACATTTCAATAAATGCTGAGGATTCCAAATTTCATTGAAGAACATGTGAAGGGGTTGACTAGATGATGAATATCTACTAAATCTACTGGAATTTCATGTACAAGAAGACAACATCCAAGATTAGTTAAGAGGTGATTTCTTTAAATGTGGCTTAAGAAGTATGGACATACAAAATTCTACCTTGAAAATGAGAATAAATTTTATCTTACCTGTATCTAAAGGATAGGATACAAACAGATTCAGTTTTCATTTGGTTCATTAAATCTTTAAGACCATAACTCAGGTAATACAAAAAGCTTCCATGATTTTATTTATATGCACATTAGAAGGAACTTCCAGGTGTTATAGCAAATCCTCAATGCATTGTTTCAACATATTAATTTAATGCCTATTTACTCTAGATAAAGTTTTATATTATTAAGCTATCATTCTTTCTTGGGAACTGAACTCTCGTCTCTGAGGCTTTGAATTTCACATTGCATTTGATTTTTTATATAGTAATTTACATGTGCCAGGGCAATGATGTGTTGGAATCCAAATTTTGCTTACATACTCATCACCTATTCCTATTCAACAATAGTGCCAGATTCATTTAGCTAAACTGATTCCAAAGAGTAGAAGTACATTGACCTCAACTAATTTAAAAATGCTTTTTTAATTTTTGCTTATGTTGAATACTTTTTACAATTTAAAAAGTGATCTGTTTTGAAGGTAAAATTGACAAATCTTAAAATTAAAAAGGCAAAATATGTGCAGCAGCCAAAATTGTATATCAAGTATTTGTAAAGTGAAGACTGGAGGCTTACATTAAATTCAGAAAAACTTTTATACTCTTTTTGCAAATACTTTTTTTTTTAATTCTGAATTAGAATAACCACATTTGGAACACTTTCTGTTAGTCAATAATTTTAGGTAGTTAAAACTTGGTCTTAAGCCTAAAGTGGGCTTGATTCTGGAAAGTAACTCTTTTCACAACTGTCTCAGTGCACATAAAGCTTTTTATATAGATACTGTAAGGTCTTCTGTTCACATGGTCACATATTGATGCTAAGATGCTCTAATATTTAATATGGCCACAGTAATCTTGATAACCAATGATAACCAATACTATTTTTTCCTATCTTTAGGAACCTACACCAGAACAACTATACCCAACAGATCCCAAGCTACTATTTGTGCCAATGAAAATTTCATTTTGTTTCCTACATGAATACTGTATATCTATTTTGGATTGTATATTGTATTTCCATATTTCTGCTTTGATTCATAGTACTTTCTCATGTTGTGAAATTGATTGTCATTGAACCAAAACTGTAATTAAAAAGAAATAGCTGAAAGAGGAAAAAAAATAGTAAATACATATCTATCAATAATTATCTCAAATGTTAATGGACGAAATGCTCCAACCAAAAGACATAGGTTGACAGAAAGGGTAAAAAACAAGACCTATCTATATGTTGCCTATGAGAGACACATTTTACACCTAAATCCACCTGCAAACTGAAAGTGAGGGGATAGACAAACATTGATCATGAAAATCAATGTAAAAAGAAAGCCAGGGTAGCAGTACTTATATCAGGAACAATAGACTTTAATTTTCTTTTTAACATTTATTTATTTTTGAGACAGAGAGAGACAGAGCATGAACGGGGGAGGGGCAGAGAGAGAGGGAGACTCAGAATCGGAAGCAGGCTCCAGGCTCTGGGCCATCAGCCCAGAGCCTGACGCGGGGCTCGAACTCACGGACCGCAAGATCGTGACCTGAGCTGAAGTCAGACGCTCAACCGACTGAGCCACCCAGGCGCCCCGAGGAACAATAGACTTTAAAACAAAGACTATAACAAGAAACCAAGACTATATAATAATAAAGGGGACAATCTAACAAAAATATATGACAATTGTAAATATTAATGCATCCAATATGAAAGCACCCAAATACATAAAACAGTTAATAACAAACATAAAGGAAGTAATCAATAGTAATACAATAATAGTAGGGGACTTTAACACCCCACGTACATCAATAGATAAATTATCTACACAGAAAATCAACAAGGAAACAATTGGCTTTGAATGGCATGCTGGACCATATAGATTTAACAGATATATTCAGAACATTCCATCCTAAAACATCAGAGTACACATTTCTTTTCAAGTGTACATGGAACATTATCCAGAATAGATCACATATTAGGTCACAAAACAAGCCGCAACAAGTTCACAAAGATCAAAGTCATAGCTGGCATCTTTTCTGACCACAATACTATGAAAGTAGAAGTCAACCACAGGAAAAAATTTGGAAAAACCATAAATACGTGGAAGCTAAATAACATGCTACTAAGCAATGAATGGGTCAACCAAGAAATCAAAGAAGACATTAAAAATTACATGGAAACAAACAAAAATGAAAATATAACAGTTCAAAATCTTTGAGATACAGCAAAAGTAGTTCTAAGAAGGAAGTTTATAGCAATACAAGCCTACATAAAGAAGCAAGAAAAATCTCAAAGCAACAACCTAAACTTACATATAAAGGAGCTAGAAAATGAAGAACAAACAAAATCCAAAAACAATATAAGGGAGGAAATAATAAAGATTAGAACAGAAATCAATGATATGGAAACCAAAGAAAAATATAACACATCAATGAAACCAGAGGCTAGTTCTTTGAAAAGATCAAGAAAATTGATAAGCCTCTACTTAGACTGAGAGAGAAAGAGAAAGAGAGAGAAAGGACTCAAATAAAAAAATCACAAATAAAAGAGGAGAAATGACAACCAACACCAGAGAAATACAAACACTGTAAGAGAATATTATGAAAAACTATATGCCAAGAAATTGGACACCCTAGAAGAAATGCATAAATACTTAGAAACATATAACCTGCCAATACTAAAGCAGGGAGAAATAGAAAATTTGAACAGGCTGATTACCAACAAGGAGATTGAATCAGTAATCAAAAACTCCCAACAAACAAAAGTCCGGGGCCAGATGGCTTCACAGGTGAACTCTACCAAACAGTTAAAGAATAGTTAATACCTGTTCTCCTCAAACTATTCTAAAAATAGAAGAAGGAAAACTTAAAATTCACTCTAGGAGGTGAGTATCACCCTAATATCAAAACCAGATAGACACCAAAACAAAGAGAACTACAAGCCAATATCTCTCATGAACATAGATGCAAAAATCCTCAACAAAATACTAGCAAACCAAATCCAACAATATATTTTTAAAAAATCATTCACCACGACCAAGGGAGATTTATTCCTGGGATCCAAGAGTAGTTCAATATTTGCAAATTAACCAATGTGATACATCACATCCATAAAAGAAAGGATAGGGGCACCTGGGTGGCTCAGTCAGTTAAACGTCTGACTTCGGCCCAGGTCATGGTCTCATGGTTTGTGAGTTCAAGCCCCTCATCAGGCTTGGACAGGCAGCCTGGAGCCTGCTTCGGATTCTGTCTCCCTCTCTCTGTGCCCCTCCCTAGCTCATGCTTGCTCTCTCTGTGTGTCAAAAATAAATAAACTTTAAAAAATATTTTTAAAAAAAGAAAGGATAAAAACCATATGATCATTTTAATAGATGCAAAAAAAAGCATTTGACAAAGTACAACATCCATTCATGATAAAAACCTACAACAAGGTAGATTTACAGGGAACATACCTCACCGTCTATCAAAAACCTACAGCAAGCATTATGTTCAATGGGGGTGGGGGGGAGTGAGAGTTCACCCTTAAGGTCAGGAACAAGATAAGGATGTCTTCTTTATCTTCCACCACTTTTATCGAACATTATACTGGAGGTCCTACCCAAAGCAGTCAAACAATTAATAAAAGCATTCAGTAAGGAAGAAGTAAAACTTTCACATTTGCAGATGACATGATACTATACATAGAAAACCCAAAATACTCCACCAAAAACCTATTGGAATGTATAAGTGAATTTGGTAAAATCACAGGATGCAAAATCAACATACAGAAATCTGTTGCATTTCCGTACACCAGTAATGAAGCAGCAGAAATATAAATTAAGAAAAAAAATCCCATTTACCATTGCACCAAAAATAATAAGATACCTAGGAATAAACCTAACCAAAGAGGTGAAAGAATAGTACTCTGAAAACTAGAAAACATTGATGTAAAAAATTGAAGATGACACAAAGACATGGAAAGACATTACATGCTCATGGATTGGAAGAACAAATATGGTTAAAATGTCTATACTACCTAATGCTATATACACATTTAATGCAATCCCTATCAAAATACCAACAGCATTTTTGGGGCGCCTGGGTGGCTCAGTCGGTTAAGCATCCGATTTTGGCTCGGGTCATGATCTCACAGTTTATGAGTTTGAGCCCTGCATGGCACTCTGTGCTGACAGCTTGAAGCCTCGAGCCTGCTTCAGATTCTGTGTCTCCCTCTCTCTCTGCCCCTCCCCCTGCTCATGCTCTGTTTCTCTCTCTCTCAAAAATAAACATTAAAAAAATTTTAAAAAATACCAACAGCATTTTTCACAGAGCTAGAACAAAGAATCCAAAATTTGTATGGAACCACAAAAGACTCCGAATATCCAAAGCAAGCTTGAAAAAGAAAAGAAAAGCTGGAGACCTCACAATTCTAGACTTCAGGTTATATTACAAAGATGTAGTGAACAAAACAGTACGGTACTGGCACAAAAATAGCCATATAGATCAACAGAACTGAATAGAAAACCAGGAAATAAACCCACAACTACATGGTCAAGTAATCTTCAACAAAGTAGAAAAGAATATCCAATGGGAAAAAGGCTGTCTCTTCAACAAATAGTGTTGGGAAAACTGGAAAGTTAGATGAAAAAGAATGAAACTGGACCACTTTCTTACACCATACACTAAAATAAATTCAAAATGGATAAAGACCTAAATGTGAGACCTAAAATCATTTTTAAAAATAGTAAAGAGCACAGTCAGTAATCTCTGACATCAGCAGTAGCAACTTCTTTCTAGACATGTCTCCTGAGGCAAAGAAAACAAAATCAAAACTAAATTATTAGGACTATATAAAAATAAAAATCTTCTACATAGAGAAGGAGACAATCAACAGAACTCAAGGGCAACCTACTGAATAGGAGAAAATATTTGCAAATGACATATCCAATTAAGGGTTAATATCCAAAATATGTAAAGAACTTAAACAACTCAACACCCCAAAACCAAATAATCCCATTGAAATGGGCATAAGCAGACATTTCTTCAAAAAAGACATACAGGGAGCGCCTTGGTAGCTCAGTCGGTTAAGCGTCCGGCTTCAGCTCAGGTCATGATTTCACAGTTCACGAGTTCGAGCCCCACATCAGGCTCTGTGCTGACAGCTCAGAGCCTGGAGCCTGCTTCGAATTCTGTGTCTCCCTCTCTCTCTACTCCTCCCCCACTCATGTTCTATCTCTCTCTCTCCTTCAAAGATAAATAAAAACATTTTTAAAAAAAAAGACACACAGATGTCTAACACACACATGAAAAGATGTTTATCATCAGTTACCATCAGGGAAATGCAAATCAAAACTACAATCAGATATCACCTCATATCAGAATGGCTAAAATCAACAACACAAGAAACAAGTATTGGGAATGGACAGAGAAAAAGGAACCCTCGTATATGTTGGTGGGAATGCAAACTGGTGCAGCCACTGTGGAAAACAGAATGGAAGTGCCTCAGAAAGTTAAAACTAGAACTACTCTGTGATCCAGCAATCGCACTACTGGGAATTTACCCACATAATATAAAAACACTAATTCAAAGTGATACATTCACCCCTATGTTTATAGCAGCCTTATTTATAATAGGCAAGATATGGAAGTAGTCCAAGTATCCATCAATAAATTAATGGATAAAGAAGATGTGGTGTGTGTGTGTGTGTGTGTGTGTGCACAATGGAATATTATTCAGCCATAAAAGAGAATGAAATCTTGCCATTTGCAACAACATGGATGGAGCTAGAGAGTATAATGCTAAGTGAAATAAGTCAGTCAAAGACAAATTCCATATGATTTCACACACATGTGTAACTAAAGAAACAAAACAAACAAGCAAAGGAAAAAAAAGAATGAGAGGAAAAACAAGAAACACACTCTTAACTATAGTGAACAAACTGATGGTTACTAGAGGGGAGGTGGGTGGGAGGATAGGTGAGATAAGTGATGAGGATTAAGGAGTGCACTTGTGATGAGCACCTGGTGATTATAATAAAAAACTTAATGAATGAATGAATAGGTAGGTAGATAGATAGATAGATACATAGATAGATAGATTAAGACTGAGAGGAAAGAGATAAAGCTTCCAATCTTGCTTTGCCACTAACAAGCTGTGTGATGTTGGGTTACTCACTTTTTTTTTCGGAACCTCAGTTTCCTTTTCTGTAAAATGAGGCTGGGGTATATTGCCTTTATTCTCTCTAGCCATGCTAAAATCTTACTTCTTGTATTATATCCCTTTCCTCACATTCCTGATGTTATCTCAGATGAAATAAATATTTTTAAGAAAATCAAGAATGTACCATTAATAGGATTTTATATCAAAAGTTATCTGCAAACAAATGACTTAATTAATTCTGCAACTTATTCATTCTTTCATTCATTCAACAAAATTGGATTTCAAAGTTGAGTACCTATTATGAACCAGATACTGTGGTATCCTATAAAGTCTTCCCATATAAAGTATAAAAGTCAAAAGGACATTTTACCTACCCTCAAGGATTTTATATTCTGGTGGTGGAGACAGGCACATGATTTTAATAAAAGGTAGAAGTAAATGATAGAGGGAAGCACAGAAAACTTTTGGGAGAGAAATGATATACCCTCTTAAGATGGGGAAGGCTTCCTATAGGAGGAGACACATGACCTAAAGAATGAGTAGGAGGTTATTATTCTAGGTAGAGAAGAAAGACTGTCAAAGTACAGAAGAGTAGAAGTAGAAAGAATTTTGAGATAGTAGTAGTAGCTAGGATGTAAAGCACAGAGTAAGGAACAATTGCATAAGAGGAGTAAGTAGTGGAAATTCTAAGGTACCTTTTAAAGGACCTTCATTTTGTCCCATAGAGCAATGCTTTTCAAAGAAGCCAAGGATCCACACGTACCAGAATTACTTGAGACTTTTGTAAAAACCAAACAAACAAACAAAATCTGAGTTTTGATTTTAAGCTAAATCTGCTGATTCAGAATCCCTTGGGATGAGGCCTGGGGATCTGTATATAAAAGAAATATTCCAGTATTTCAGATGCAACCTAAGGTTTGAGAATCATTTGTATTAGATACTTTTACATCCATTATTTTTACTTAATTTCCACCATGATATTATTAGTAATGGGAATTTGGGTTCCAAGAAAGATGCCATTCCCTAGGATAACTGATGAAAGCAAAATCAATATTATGAGCTGAATAAACATTGGGATCAATGAATAGATGACTATATCAAGAATAGAGAATAAAACTAGGACTTGGGGGCCAGAAGTATGTTCCAAATTGGGGATTTAATTTTTATAACAAGGCAGAATATCCAGATGAATACTGAAGTATAAGATCAGACATAATAAACACTACAGTTTAAAACACTTTCTAAAATCTCAGTTTCTATCCTGTGAAATGGAAATAACATCTTTCATAGGCACCTGGGTGGTTCAGTCGTTTAAGCCTCTGGCTTCAGCTCAGGTCATGATCTCGCTGTTCATGGGTTCGAGCATCACATAGGGCTTTCTGCTGTCAGTGCAGGGCCCGCTTCAGATCCTCTGTCCCCATCTCTCTCTGCCTCCCTCCCCCCACAACAAATAAATATTAAAAAAAAATAACATCCCCCATTGGAAGAACAAATGTTAAAATGGCAATACCATCCAAAGCAATCTACATATTCAATGCAATCTCTATCAAAATAACACCAGAAAACACCCCAAATAGCCAAAGCAATCTTGAAAAAGAAAACCAAAGCTGGAGGCATCACAATCCTGTACTTACAAGATGTAATACTGGTACAAAAACAGACACTCAGATCAATGGAACAGAATATAGAACCCAGAAGTGGACCCACAAACATATCGCAACTAATCTTTGACAAAGTAGGAAAGAATATCCAATGGAATAAGGACAGTCTCTTCAGCAAATGATGCTGGGAAAACTGGACAACAGCATGCAGAAAAATGAATCTGGACCACTTTCTTACACCATACACAAAAATAAACTCAAAATGGATGAAAGACCTCAATGCGAGACAGGAAGCCATCAAAATTCTCAAGGAGAAAGCAGGCAAAAACCTCTTTGATCTTGGCCGCAGCAACTTCTTACTCAACACGTCTCCAGAGGCAAGGGAAACAAAAGCAAAAATGAACTATTGGGACCTCATGAAAATAAAAAGCTTCTGCATAGTGAAGGAAACAATCAGCAAAACTAAAAGGCAACCGACAGAATGGGAGAAGATATTTGCAAATGACATACCATATAAAGGGTTAGTATCTAAATCTATAAAGAACTTATCAAACTCAACACCCAGAAAGCAAATAATCCACTGAATAAATGGGCAAAAGACATGAAGAGATACTTCTCCAAAGAAGACATCCAGATGAGTAACAGACACATGAAAAAATGCTCAACATCACTCATCATCAGGAAAATACAAATCAAAACCACAATGAGACACCACCTCACACCTGTCAGAATGGCTAACATTACCAACTCAGGCAACAACAGATGTTGGCGAGGATGCGGAGAAAGAGGATCTCTTTTGCACTGCTGGTGGGAATGCGAGCTGGTGCAGCCACTCTGGAAAACAGTATGGAGGTTCCTCAAAAAATTAAAAATAGAACTACCCTACGACCCAGCAATTGCACTACTAGGTATTTATCCAAGGGACACAGGTGTGCTGTTTCGAAGGGGCACATGCACCCCAATGTTTATAGTAGTACTATCAACAATAGCCAAAGTATGGAAAGAGCCCAAATGTCCATCAACTGGTGAATGGTTGAAGATTTGGTTTATATATACAATGGAGTATTACTCAGGGTGAAGAAGAATGCAATCTTGCCATTTGCAACTATGTGGATGGAACTAGAAGGTATTATGCTAAGCAAAATTAGTCAGTCAGAGAAAGACAAATATCATATGACTTCACTCATATAAGGAATTTAAGATACAAAACAGATGAACATAAGGGAAGGGAAGCAAAAATAATATAAAAACAGGGAGGGGCACAAAATGTAAGAGACTCTTAAATATGGAGACAAAGGGTTGCTGGAAGGGTGGTGGGAGGTGGGGGGATGAGCTAAGTGGGACAGGGGCATTAAGGAACCTATTCTTGAAATCATTGTTGCACTATATGCTAACTAACTTGGATGTAAATTTAAAAATTAATTAATTAATTAAAAAAATAAAGACAGAGCAGGCTGCAGGCTTGGAACATTCCAGCTACCTTACAAAGCAAAACTTCAGTTATACTGTTTAGTTTGCAATCAATTTATTTTTATGATTCCTTTATAATGATGGCAAGTGATACAGGTTTTCCATGTGGGCTGGTCTTCAAATAAAGTTGTTTTAAGGGGAAAAAACTCTTTCAAAGGACAATGTGGGGGTCTAAGATGCTACCCAACTTGCATGCTAATAGATTAGCCTGCTACAGTTTAATGGATGCTAGAAGACACAAAATCCCTGGTTCAGAGACAAAGAACAGTATATGACTTATGGCAACAGCAGTAGCCACAGAGCCACCATATCTGTGCTTAGTCTCCAAGGCCCATTTCCAAAAGGGAGCTGCAAAAAGAGGGTTCTTTACAAAAGGGGAACGCTGAGTTTAAGAAACCTGACAGAAGGGGCACCTGGGTGGCTCAGTTGGTTAAGTGTCCAACTTCAGCTCAGGTCATAATCTCACGGTTCATGGTTCAAGCCCTGCGTTGGGTTCTGTGCTGACGGCTCAGAAGCTGACGGCTTCCGATTCTGTGTCTCTCTCTCTGCCCCTCCCCTCCTCACGCTCTCTCTCTCAAAAATAAAATAAGAACACTAAAAACATAAAATAAACAAATAAATAAAAGAAACCTGACAGAAGACATTATCTCTATCTCCCAAAACTATTTGCTGTACAAGCATCCTTCAAAAATTAGTCTGAAACAAATGGGAACCAGTGCCTCACTCACAAGATGTGCAGAAATGTAAGAGACTGACAGAGAACTGTCTCATTATGATATATATCTCACAGGCTGATATAATAATTAAATGGAGTAAAATATATAAATTACATAACAAGGTGTTTAGAACACAAAAATAGCTCAATAAAAGTAATTGCTATTATTACTGTTATAGACTTATCATTTTGGGTTTTGTTGCTGTTTAACATTACTCAAAGATTGTTTGTGGTTTACATATTAGCCTGCAACTTACCTTGACCAAGAGAATTGACCCAGAAGCCTGGAGTTGGGTGGGTCCTGAAGGTGGGACTAAATGGCATGACTGGGGAAAGAAAAGTTAAAAGGCAGAGTGGTCATTAGAGATATTGCCCTTGGGAACCTCAGTGGGGACCACATTGTCAGTCCTCTGCAATCTGTGGTAACAGTAAGTGATGAATTGGTAACTGTTGTCAGAGGC